>NC_090646.1:543738500-543933500 GCF_040937935.1 Hyperolius riggenbachi
TGTATTGTTTTGGTTGGTTCTTCGGGTTGACATAATTCTTGATTTTCCTCTCACGTTTCTATTTAAGAAACTTCTCTTGTTTAGAAATGGTGCTCCTCCAGTATCTCAAGCCCTTGGTGGCATATCATTTGGAGACTTACATAATGCAACACACAGTGTGGACTTAAAGCGGACCTGCACTCAGAACATGGTTTAAACAAAAAGCACTCCTTTGTTACAGCAGATACAAATCTTAAATTAAATCTGCATGGTTTCAACTTCCGGATTCATGGAAGCAGACATATAGTTTACATAACTGTGCTTTCAAATGAGCTTATCTGCCATCTCTGCCATGTCAGTCATGTGACACAGGGGAAAGATCAAATTACAACTTGTGATTAGACACAAATAACAGGGAATTAGACAGGCTAAGCTCTCTAAATACACGCAGGGTGCATTGCTCTAGGTTTTCCTTCTGTCATGTGCAAGTGTTCAGGTCCACTTTAAAGGTTTATACTCCCATCCTACAAATGAAGAAGCCATTAAAGCAACATATTTAGGGACAAACACTCTTTGGCTACAGTTGAGCAGTGTGATGTTCTATGGAAGAGCTACCCCGGTCAGTGACCAGTATCCCACAATGCAAGAAACGAGAGGACAATGACATTTTTGTTGCTTGTTAATTAGTGATGTCACACCTAGGTGGTGATGCATAAAGCGGTGGTAATATTGCAGTGCACAGACAATGCACAGCAATATTACCGTTACTACTAGCAGCAGGTTGCCACAAGTTATGCCATTAGCAAGACCTGCGGTATTTGAGTAATGCAGACGTTGCTAAGGTAACGGCATCACTCAAGTATTGTGGGTTGCACTAATAGTACAACTAACAGTAACCTGTTGCCGGTAGCAAATGTAATATTGCCGTGCACTGTCTGCACACAGCAATATTACTGCAGCTTCAAGCATCAACCTCCTAATCACTAAATGACATTTCAAGGCACCTGTAGATTAGATCCCATGTACATTTGAAGACTGTATGGATAGCTACCATTAGAAGAGTAATCTATTAAGTAAACTTTTAGCTTGAATGAATAGTTGAAAAATTCTAGCTGGAATAACAGTATCTGAAATGGCAGAAAATAGTATAGGAAAGTAAAATGAGGCTTTTTTTTTTCAGCTTTCATCTTTCCTCTGTCACAAGTGCAAGGTATACTTTACACAGCTAGCTTCAGGATTATATAGCAGAAATATTACATAGTAATAAGCACCATTGTCAAACGCATGTTAAATGATCTCTACTTTTATTGAAAAGATGGTAACTTAGTACATGACAAATCACATTATTTCGTAATGCTTCATTAGAAACTCTGAGATCAAAACACGCGATTGTTCCCATATTTTAGTATTAATCGTGGTAATTATATTAGACGTGTATTCTTAAAAACAGTCCTTTACACAGTTAAGGTCTACTGTCTTCATCTTATTCTACAGGAGAGAGAGAACACTAGTTTCTATTTGAGTTATTGCACCTCTATACAGACTTGACTTCAGGAGTTTGCAGCTGTCAAAAGATTCCGAACAATGAAAATACAGCTTACAAAGTCTTTCTCAGAAAAAAAAAATCCCAGTCCTGAGAATAATGTTATAAAAGGCGAATATATCTCCTCTGTTCATAGCTATGTACAGTATATGTTATTGCTAAAGTCAGAATGCTGTAATGCCGATTTTTCAATATCCTCTTCCAGCCCTGGCTAAAGAAAATAGGCGATTCATCCGGTTAGTTTTCTCTTAGTTACAATAAACCGTGCAGGGGGCTAGTACAAAGTGCTTGTCACACTTGGACAGGACCCCTTTATTTTAGTGTACTGGTTAAATGACAACTGAAGTGACAGGGATAGAGAGGCTGCCATATTTATTTCCCTTTAAGCAATACCAGTTTCCTGGCTATCCTGCTGATCCTCTAATACTTTTATCCATTGACCGTGACAAGCATGCAGCAGATCAGGTGTTCCCAACATTATTATCAGATCTGACTAGTTTAGCTGCATGCTTATTTCTGGTGTTATTCAGACTCTACTGCAGCCAAGTAGACAGTTGGGTTGCCAGGCAACTGGTGTTGTTTAAAAGGAAAGAAATATGGCAGTCTCCATACCTCTCTCACTTCAGTTGTCCTTTAAGGGCACCGCCTTTGACATAGGAGGCCAGGATTCAAATCCTAGCTAGGGTCAGTACCTATTCAGTAAGGAGTTCAAGGCAAAACTCCCTAACACTGCAGGGTGGCCTCTTGAGCGCTTCCCAATGGCTGCAGCTCTTGAGCGCTTCGTGTCCGACAAGAGAAAAGTGCTCTACAAAGGTTCAGATTATTATTATTAAAGCAAATTTATCATATATTCTGCAACCTAGGAGCACACAGATATTTATTGACAAAGTGAAACTGGTCTATATGGAGGATGCCAACTAGATCTTCTGTGAAATAAACCCTATTCTCCCTCTCAACACCGTAGAATAGATCTGTGTGTGTCAAGCAGCTTCTCACACATTGCAAGGCCTGAGCTGGCTATTTCCATAGACAAAAAAAAGGCATCCTCCAGCACTACAGGCATGCTCTGTCATGTCAGGGAAAGTCATGAAGGAGAGAAAATGGAGTACAACAATCATGCCTTTTGAGGTGTGGATGCCTAATATTAATATTCTAACAAAGACCACAGTAAAAGGTAGTTTAAAAGCCACAAACACTCCAACGTGGTCCTCACTCAATCATTGCTTACTTCCTGAGAATTTAATAAGTAGGCAGTCAACATAAGAACTGATTATAGGCAGTAAAGGCTAAGAGTGACATTCAACATATCACTTGAAGGCTTGTGGAGTGCACGGCTTGCCTTCAGCTGTGGTCAGAGCAAAATAAGTGGGATATGAAGCCAACCCCTTACATGCCAACTTGAACCCTCCCTGAACCCTGCAAGCACCAAGTCTACAGCCGACTGATTTGCTGCTTACACACACAAATAGCTTTGATATACGATTTATACAAAACAAAAAAAATCAAGCCTTTGTCTTCTACGTAAGAGAACTGCTAAGGAGCTTCGGAGAGGCCTAAAAAACAGAATTTGTAAAGTCGACTTCAAACCTTCATATCAACGAGCTGTTTGAGGTTTGCTTTATTTTACAGTAGCCAGGAGCTGTTCATTTCAAGGCGTCAATCTCGGCTTTTAGCCATAACATAACAATTAAAGGAAACCAGAGGCAATGTATATTAAAAGTTTTATACATACCTCCAGCCCCATACGCACGGATCGTTCCATGCTGCCGTCCTTAGCCTTCTGTATCGTTGGCACCGGGTCCCGTAAAGTCGCCAAGTCTGCGCAAGAGAAGTGCGCTTTTTACGTATCTCTCCGGCTGTCGGAGAGATACGTAGAGAATGCAGTTCACTTGCATAGACTGGCCAAAGTTACAGGACCGTGTATCGGCGATACAGAATGTTGAGGACAGCGGCATGGGAGCGATCCTTGCGTGTGGGGCTGGAGGAAGCCCCATGTATGTATAAAGCTTTTATTATACATAGTCTCTGATACACTTTAAGCAGGTATAACAAAGATGGAAGTCTGTTACCAAGAACAGTAATTAACCTGTAAGAAAGAAACTATATGCGAAGTAAAAAAAAAAAAAAAGAAGAAAGAAAGCAATGTTAGGTTACTTGTGCTTTTAAGTATTTGGTCATACACATAAGTTATTAAATCTATAGTTTGGCAAAAAAGAATAAAGGAAGAAAAAGCTATACTTCTAATATTTTTGGAAGTCTCACAAATATGAATGTGCATCCTGTAAATCTGTTGTAGTTTCAGAGATCATCAAATACTAAAAAGGTGAGACAAAGGATTTTTGTTTTGTTTTACTTTATACCAGGAAACAATTTTACATAGGTACTTTTTTTTAACCTAACAGCATGATCTACATTTTGATTGACCTCTAAAGTGTCCTAAAATATAATTTCTCTTCATTTAGGTATTTATAAGTTTTACAATTAAATCATCATCTTTAATTCTTTTCCTTGTTTTTGCACACACTAATAAAATATTTTCGACGTGTGCAGATTTCTGAATAGATCTAAAAACAAAAAAAAGTTAGAATAGTAATAATATTAACAATAAAAAAAAACTTCAGCAGCAATACAAGTATGTATGAATATATATATGTATATCATATTTTACATAGTTATGCATTTTTTTTCCTGTTTTAGGCAACGTAGCATTCATTTGACAAATGGACATGTTAATCATATTTAAGGCATCAGTGCGTCAATGGGTAGGGGGAAGGGAAAAAAATAATCACAAAATAAATATACACTGCGCAAAGCATTATCATCCTAGTGGCACATCTGTAAGGAATTGCACATTCACCCATCATCTATGTCTCTTATTAAATACATTTTAATCTTTTTTCAGTGCTAGTGCAGGATGAAGCTTTGTAAAATCACTCTCAAGTGTTCATATGATTAAACAACACAAAATGAAAACTCAAAGGAAAAACTTGACATCGTTTTTCACGTCGTTTATGGTATTGAAGCGGTCTGGTAAGATTCTCATTTTGACAGTGCCATCAGCTCCACAGGAAAAGATGTAGTTGGCTGGCCCAGTCTCTATCTGCATTACTCCTGTCCCAATATTCCTGAAGATAGACTGCCTCGCATGCTCATTGATAAACGTGTGCAATATCATAAAGTTTACTAGGCTCCAAACCTGCAAGAAAATGATACAAAAAATGAGAAAAAAAAAGTTGTGTCATAATCTGAATCAATTGTCAGCACATCTGACCGTCTCCTGTGAAGTAGATTATAAGTGACCCTGTAAGCCTTAGGTGCTGTACAAAAGGCAATACACAGCACATACATTTCAGGTCAGCAGCCTCCCTCCCCCTTTCCCATACCCCGCCCCCTGCAGTACCAGTTATAATAACTTTTTTAAGGCCGCCATACATCAGGCAACTTGGCAGCTGATCAACCATCCGATTTGGATTTTATCATAATTGAATAAGAACTGGTGCTGCCAAGAGCATGCCTGATCGATGATGCAACCAATTTCAGACCGAAGTTGGATGAATGTATTGACTGGACATGTCGCAAGATGTTGCTCGATCGGGTGCACAGCAGTAACAGGACGATATATTGGGATAAGTTAAAAAAAAAAAACCTGGCGCTGTCCCCCCAATGTAAAATGTGCACACACCCCCTTCCCGGGTGCAGTATACTGTACCTGTCCATAGTTGGCTCCGGTGCTCCATCCGCAATCTGCATACACGCGCCACATGTGGTTGCCGGTGTAAAGATACGTCAAACGCGCCCACGTATATACATCGCAACCACATGGGGCATGTGTATGCAGATTGTGGACGGAGCCTGGAGCCAGCGGCGGATACGGACAGGTGAAGTATACTGCACCAGGCAAGCACATTCTACATTAGGAGGGACAGCGCGGGAATCGGCAAGATGGCGTCACAAGGCCGATTCCTAATGGATCTCATGCTGTAATCTATCTGGAATGTGTCTGCGGTGTATGGGCAGGCTGAGATCTTAGCAATGGCATGTATAAATACAGCCACAGTTGAGACCTCAGGTTTCCTTTAAGTACATTATATCCACATAGAATGATTTCACTGCTGAAGGAAAACATTGCTGAACAGCTCATAAGAATGTTTTGTGTTTATAAAAGGTGAAAATCCATAAGAGACCATTTCAGGAATTTGACTACCTTTATGTTCCCCTCTGCAGATCCTGTAATGAAATATTCCTCTGTTGTGTCTACAGCAATTGCCTTGACAGCAGAATCATGACTTTGGAAGTTATGCCGCTGCTGCCTCTGCCGCAAGTCAAACAGACAGGTGAATCCTTTCCGGCCTCCGGAGATCAGAAGCTGAGTTTTCGGTGCATAAGCAATCACGGTTGAGCCAGTGTCGTGGCAAGTGAAGGCTGCAAATCAAGAGGACAAATAAAAATGACAAATGTGTTTCACTGAGCAACAGCAGCAGGATGGTGCTCTCTACTGGGCATTCAAATAGGAGAAATAAATTACCCTGCTGCATCAGGATTTATAAATAATAATCATAATATTATTTTGTATACTTTATGTGCATTACCTGGTGTACAAAAAACAAAAAGAAAAGTGAATAGACAAATAGTGCTTTTATTGTGAGGCAAGGTAGTGCCCTCTACAGCACAGCAAAAGGATTGTTTATTTCCTTGTATACGGAGTTCTATACTTAAAGGGGACCTAAACTGAGGATATGGATTTTTCCTTTTAAAATAATACCAGTTGCCTGACTTTCCTGCTGATTCTGAGATGTCAAACTACCTAAAAAAAAAACCAAAAAAGAAAAAAACCATAAGAAGTGAAGTGCTGTCCCCCACCCTTAATTTCAGAGCCATGCTCCTCTTCTGGCACATGCACTGCCATGAGATACCTGTGTGAGTGCAGCCATACCTGAGCAGTAGCACGGAGCGGTCGTGCCTGGGCAGCAAGCTCAAGACACCTGTGCACAGCCATACTCCCACTCCTGAAGAGGAGCCCGGCCCAAGAGCTTGTGATGGGTGGGGATATGGTCCGTGCTCAGCAGCAGGTGATAGGGGCCGATATGGGCAGTGCTCAGCAGCAGGGGATTGGAGGACAGCATGGAAAGCCTCTACAAGATTCAGAGGCTTCCTTCTTCTAAGGCAAATATTTCTTATTATATCCAAGATTCACCTCAGGTACACTTCAAATTCAAAAACTTACACTAAAAGGACCATTGGGTCAAAATTTTAAAGGAATGTCAGAAGAACTGAATCTCAGTTATGCTAAGTAGAGATGTGAGGGCTAGCTGTTCATTCAAGTCTACCTCTGAAACAGAGGCATGGATTACCAGCTAAAACATGGATCACGGATAAGTAGAACACATCACAATTTTAGCCATTCATTTAATATTTGCTGTGACAGTGGCAAATTACTGATCCCTCTCCACTTACTAAACAGAAAGGGAAGAGCTGGGATGCAACACACTAAGATTTATTTAACACAAACGTGCACAAAGGACAGTACAGAGTTCCTTACTGTCTGTCTTGACATGGAAGCCATCCATCCCAATTTGACAACTGAAGTGAGAATATGGATGCTTCCATATTTATTTCCATTTAAAGAATACCATTTGCCGGGCAGTCCTGTTGATCTATTTGGCTGCAGTACTGTCCGAGTAACTGCAGAAACAAGCATGCAGCTAATCTTGTCAGATTTGACAATAGTGTCAGAAAAACCTGATCTGCAAGTACTTGTTCAGGGTCTATGGCTAAAAGTATTAGACGCAGAGGATCAGCAGGATAACCAGGCAACTGGTATTGCTTAAAGGGAAATAAATATGGCAGCCTCCACATTCCTCTCACTTCCGTTGTCCTTTAAAGGGAACCTTAACTGGGAATGATATGGATGTTTCCTGTTAAACAATACCAGTTGCCTGGCAGTCCTGCTGATCTCTGTGACTGCAATAGTGGCTGAATCACACCCTGAAACAAGCATGCAGCTAATCCAGTCTGACTTCAGTCAGAGCACCTGAAATGCATGCTTGTTCAGGGGCTGTGGCTAAAAGTATTAGAGACACAGGATCAGCAGGCGATTCAGGCAACTGGTATTATTTTAAAAGGAAAAATCCATACCCTTCTCAGTTTAGGTTCCCTTTAAATTGGGAGCACCACCTGCAGAGATAGCCTGCAACTCAACAACCAGCTACCCTCACAGGAACCAACAGGAGACAGATGCACTGATACAGACAGGAGAAAAGGATGTGACAAATGACTATAGCCCAGCCTAATATGCTTCCCTGTGCTGCTCTTCTCTGGGGAGAGGGAGGAAGTCAGGCATTTGAGCCATTATTTTAATAAAAACCATATGGTGTACCAAGTACTGATGAAACCCCCTTCTATGCTTAGTGTACAAATTGTGACTGCCTTTGTTGAAATGAAAGGAGTTTCTTTTTTGCTTATATTGCAGGACTTAAGCTGGCCATACACTGGCCCGATTTGCCGCCGTTTCGACAGCAGATTCGATCACTGGGATCGAATCTGCTGCCAATCGTTCGCGCTACACGCCGAATTTCGATCCATTCCGTCCGATCCCGTCGATCGCGCCGTGCGGAAAATAACCGTCGATCGCCCGCGGGTAAAGAGCGCATCGATAGCGGCGTTCGAGTGCCCGACGACCGATGCATTAGAGCTGCAATACATTACCTGCTCCGCCGGCGCGAGTCCCAGGTCTCCGCTCTGGTCTCCGGCATGCTTCCCTTCTTCCTGCCCCGGCAGGAAGTTTAAACAGTAGAGGGCGCTCTACTGTTTAAACTTCCCCCAGACAGGAAGAAGGGAAGCATGCCGGAGACCAGACCAGAGCGGAGAAGAAGAGCGGAGACCCGGGACTCGCGCCGGCGGAGCAGGTAATGTATGCGGGCGGGGGGAGCGGCGGCAGCATCACCACCACCACAACAGATTGTGAACGGTTTCAGGCTGAAATCGGTTCACAATCTGTTTGCAGTAAAGGTAGCCATACGATCCCTCTCTGATCAGATTCGATCAGATAGGGATCTGTCTGTTGATCGAATCTGATGGCAAATCGACCAGTGTATGGCTACCTTTAGACTTTAATAAATCTGAATAAAAATATCTGTAAATTAAAGAACTCTAATGCTAGGTACACGCCATACAAATTTCTGACAGATTTACCAGCCAGATTGATTATGTCCAACATGTCCGATCTGAATTTATATTGATTTTTCGATCTTTTTGTAATCGTTTTTTTCAATCGTTTTTCATAGAACTGAACGAAAATCGATCAGAGATAGAAAAGACAAGTAAAAAAAACACTCGGAAAACTGATCGAAATTCAGATTGGGCATGTTGGAAATAATCAATCTGGCAGGTAAATCTGCCAGAAAATTGTATGGTGTGTACCTAGCAAAATATACGCGTTTATAAAAATACTAAAGTCTTTAAAGCTATAATGCAAATAATCTGTTCCTCCTGATATCTCCGGGCTCATTCATAAATGAGTCCAACTCTAAACGATGCAGTCTGAAAGTACTACATCTGGTAGCATTTGAAGGACACAAATTTTTTTTTAGAGTTTAAAATTAAATAAAAAAGTTACTTCTATTGAATAAACAATCTAATGATACTTCATGGAGGTCTACTTAAACCGACAAACAAAAATATGAAATTGCTTACCATGGACTAAGCTGTTTGCAGGTGTCACCAGTGTGTCCCACAGACAAACATTTCTGCAAAACAGACACAAAGGCATCATTAAAGCAATTATGACACGGCCATTACACAAATGTACACTGAAAGTGGTCAGAACCACTCACTCTTACTCACCCGTGTCTCAGAATTCCAGTGAACAGATCTGCCTTCAATCAGGGGCACTTCTAGCTACTTAATACTGAGGATAGCTCTGGGTACCTAATACTGAAGAACACCTGCGGCTATGACGGGCAAGGAACCTGAGGAGTCCCAGCTGGGCCAGCCAGCACACTTGCGGTGCGGTTCAGTGGAGGTTTGTAGTTTCATGGAGGGTAAAGTCTAGGGTGCCAGAACATCAGTGCCTATAGGATCCTGTGATGTAAATCCGGGCCTGACCTTGGCTGATTAGATACTGGATATCATAGTGATAAGATGTAGAGGTCTGGGAGTAACCTTTCAGGCAGCTTTTAGGCTTAGTTCACACATTTGCTGCCCTGTGGTGGGGATGGACTGGGCAGTGAACTTGAAATGGATACATTAAGAGGCTGAAATTTTCTCTGAGCAGTTCACATTGTCCAATATCATTTGTGAGTCTGCTGTGGTCCATTACAGACAAATCTGACATGCACACATTAGAAAGCATTGCCATCCATGTGATGATTGGAACACCTCTGCTCTTTAGGGGCAGCTGACCCTGGAACAGTACAGCATATCCATGCAATACAGATATGTGTCACTCTTAAAGTTGGGCATAGTTCAAAAAGAGGGAGACACCACACTGTTTAAAGGCACAGAAACTGGGACTATGTGTCTAACAATGATGAGAGAGAGCGTGTGCGTTTCTATATAGATGATTTGTAAGTGGGCTTTTCTGTAAGCTGAATATTAACTTACATAAAGAAGTTCACACAACCAAATAGAGAGCAGGTACTAATAACTTGGCAGAACATCTGTAGGAGAGGTCCTGCATAAAACAAGAACCTCTGAGGAATACCTAAAATGGTGAGTATTTCTGGAGATCTAAGGTAAAATACTGTAACTCTAGAGAGAGGCCTAGAGAGACAGAGGCAAAGAGAGAGACATATGCAGAAGCGGAACAGGCAATTTGAGCACAATAAAGGTAAGCCATACATCTAACGATAATGGGCAGATTCGACCTAGAGACAAATCTCTCTCTAATCAGATCTAATTAGAGAGAGATCTGTTGGCTGCCCATACACCGGAAGCCGATTCCTGATCAATTCCATGCTGAATTTGATCCAAAATCAGCCTTGTTACATGGCCTCTGCGACCCAACGCTGCCCCCCCCCAAAAAAAAAATGTTCAATGTGCCACCCCCCCCAGTGAAATATACATTACCTGTCCGTGTCCGCCACTGGCTCACGGCTCCGTCCATACATGCACCCCACCTGGTTGATGGAGTAACGTGGGCGCATGTGTAATGTCCCACATGCGCCCACGTGTACGGCGCCAACCATGTGGGGCTAATGTATGGATGGAGGATGAAGCAAGCGACGAAAACTGATAGGTAATGTATAGTGCACAGGGCTTCGGGTGGGGGGCACACTAAACATTAGAGGGGACAGCGAGGGGGTTTCGTCACTCGTCCCTATAACGCTCGCCATTACCGCTACGCACCTGACCGACCATGATGTTCCTACATCTTGCAGCATGTTCGATCAACATGCTTAGCCACAAATTGGTCACACCGTCGATCAGGCACGCTCTTGGCAGCACTTATTTGCGTCTAATGCGATAATTGTCGAATCTGATGTTCGATTGTCCACCAGGCTGCTAGATGTATGTGCACCTTTAGTGTCTGATAAATTGGGTGCGGACATAGACACCAATATTACTCTAAACAGCGGCTAGAAGCAGCAATTTTGGCGCTGGAGTCCTGCGGCTAGCGGCGGTAGTGCCTGGGATCTGCTACAGTGTAGCCAAATTTCGGGTCGTGGTAATGAAAACAACACTGGCGTTCTGCCTCTGTAGTTACACAGCAGCTTTTGTGTTGTCTTTCTTTCCTTTTTTTTTTTTATTTGAAATGAACGCATACAGTGGGCACTTCTACAGCGGACTATCATTGCACTGAGCAATTTTGTGCATTTTATACGTGATGTTACTTGTTGGGTGCCTGCTGCACAGGACCTATGTATGATGTGAGTACCTATTACTTTTACTTGAGTTCTCAAATTTGTTGAATACAAATTCCCTGCATACTACAGAGTACCATTTATGTTATATGACAATAAAGGCTTTACTGTTAAACAAATATAAAACAGATAATTCAACAGCAATTCATTTCATATGAAGTTTACTACAGCAAATCATTTCATATGAAGTTTACTATGCTTTGTTGATCACTGTCTGAGGTTGGAACTTTCTTATGAAATCTATCGTAGTTGCTGGAAGGCAGCACAGACCAAATTTTACATCAATGTCTGTCAGGGTGTCAGAGTGGCTGAGGTGAGGCAGCACAGTCTATGGGACAGTTTGCTTCTAAAGACACCTTAATAAATAAGGCCTAATTGCAATTAAGTCAGCATTGCCTTGTATGGATTATTAAATTACCTGTTATCACTTGATTGTCCAGCTGTCGCTATAAGGGAAGAGGAACTAATGAATACAAAGTCATTGGCAGTCTTGTTATGGCACTGCCAGGTCTGAAAATAAACAAGGAGAAAACAGAATGTCAGGATACATCCTCAATACTAACAAAAATGTATGTAGACAATAATAATAATAATAATAATAATAGTAATGTAATCTTACCAAGTATGGTTTAGCCTGGCTTCCAGTAGCAGCAGTATATTTCCAATTGGTCTGATACAGATTGATAAATCCATCAGCATCAACAACTCCAAACTAGAGAACACAGCAAAAGGAAACGTAAAATGATTACCAGTTCTGTTTTAGCTCACATTAAATAAAACTTTTGATTTGAACACATAGAAATCAAGACAAAATGCAACTCCACAGTCTTCACTATGTCAGCTTATATATACTCATAGTGCACTGTATAAACAACACCTGTCCACCTCAGCAAATCATATGGCAGCAGCAACATGCACACAATAATGCTAAGAATGGAAAACTACTGTATATATTCGAGTAGAAGTCTAGAAATGTAGGTCTGATTCACTTCAGAAAAGTATAGGGGTCGACTTGTACACGAGTCACAGGCAACACGGAGCACATTGAGCAATGTGTGTACTAATAGTGACATTCCTATTTGCAGCAATTTACCAGTGGTAAGTGATACTTTGAGGAAAGAAAATGCCAAAAAGCACAGGTCTGAAAGTCCTGGCCACAACAATTAAAAAGGAAACGGGCAGGGGGGAAATACTGGGCTACATAAAAAGGAGTGAATAATTGCAGCATTTGGGGGGCCTGGAGGAGGTAATGGCTGCACTTAAGGGACAAGAGGGGTTAATGGCAGCAATACTGTATGCAGTGCAGTCATTAATCCCTCCTGAGCCCCAAGTGCAGCAATTAACTTTGCTGGGTAGACTTATACTTGAGTCAATAAAAATTCCAGCTTAAAGTGGATCTGAGATTAACTTTTACTCATTGCATAATTGTGTTCCTTCCCTATTGTTTATAGGGAATTCCTCAAGCCAAATACTTTTTTTGTTTTTGTTTTAATACTCTAATTCCCTACAAACTAAACAAGCCTCGCCCACAGCATTTCAGAGAGCCTTGGCATTTTCAGACAGTAGCAAGGGCTCATGGGAGCTCAGTCTGGGCAGGAGGAGAGGGAGGTATTACTAGCCAGAGATTTCAGAGGAAGAGGGGAGGAGGGATTTGTTTTTTTTCACAGCGCTGAGTGCTGAAGATGCAGATAAGCTTGCTGTGTGTAATGTTTACAAACAACATGGCTGCTGTCATTGTATCACAGGAAGAAACAATCATATTCTATTGAAGCTGTTTGCAGCTAGATTTGCTGTGTAAACCATCTAAACTTTAGATAAGATATATAGACAAGTTACTTGTTATAGTTAGTTTTTCATCTCGGATCCGCTTTAAGAGGGTTGAATAGTGGAGTCAAATTATACACGTGGTCGACCTGTATTCGAGTATACACGGGTATTGCAGTTTTAAGCTCCACTGAAAAAGGTCTTTCCTTTTTGTCTCAAGGTGGGAAAAACAGTTCCAACTACAGTATAGCAAAAGACCAGCCCATACAAATATTAAACACCACCACTTACTCAAAACCTTCCTCAAGGAAGCTTTGTATATGACAAACAGAACAATTCTATGGACAAAAGTGCTCCAATCACACCATGAAAGGAGAATAAACCAAGTTCTGTTAGAAACTCATTTCTGCAATGTACCCAGTGTATAACAATCTGAGAAACCTGTGGACCTTTGACCTTTCCACCTCAGACATTAGGCAGTAAGGACTAAACATCTGCTGATCAGGTGGCTAATCAGACTTTGCCAGACTGATAGTCCATTCAGATCTCAAAACAATGCCCTTCCTTGCCAGTGTGAAGCAACTAGAATAACTGATGTTATGCCAAATTACTCAGTACCTGAATAATTACTGGCAGAAAAATGTATAAAAGGCAGTGGAAAGTTCCAAACCTGTATCATTGCTTTAACTGGCAAGGGGTGGTCCTTTTGAGTATAACCAGAACTATTTCTATATTTTGGAATATTTTTTTAAAGATTCTTTATTTAAGAAGTTTTTCATATAATTTTTTCCAAGAACTAACAAACATGAACATTAGTTTGAGACAAAAATCAGTGAATAACATCCAACCATGAACAAGAGGAAAACGTGCAGGTATATAAGACATAGTGTAGAATAGCATTGGTCTCGAAGACATCAACCGTCCAACTAATGGCATGCTTTGTATGGGGTGGCAAGCCAGAGCCACGAGTGCAAAGAGAGGGGCAAGGGATGTCTCAAAGTCCAGAGAACGTATACCTAGTGGGACGAGGTGAGGTAGGAGACGACCCAAAAGGGTAGAGAGGACAATAAAAGGGATAAAGTAATTTACGACCATCAATGCTGGAAGAAGAACTGTCTAAAAGTACCCTGGGGCCCAGAGGGATCATTCCACCAGGGACTTTATAATTTAAAGAATTGGAGGGATCGTGATTGGTAGTCTCCGGGTCCTCTCCTCCCACTCGTCTACAGATTCAACATTTAACTTTAATAAAGAACAATCCAATTCTTTGAGTGAAAAGTAGGTTGGTATCTAAATGAGGAGGGAGAAATGGAATAAATCCCTTAGTTCTAGTGTGTTAAGGGAGAGGAAGAAACATCAATAAGAAGGAAAGAAAAAAGACATAAAAGAGTAAAGAAGAGAAAAAGAAGTAGAGAGAAAAGACCTGTAAACCCAAGGAAATCCTGGGATTCCCGGATGATCCGACAAACCTACAGTGTGATGCTGAGATTTAGATCATAGTATTTGAATGACAGGGGAGGTTAGGAAAGGTATGTGGTTAAGTTGAAGCCACAGCATCTCTGTATTCAGGTGATTCTACAAATATATTCCAGTGGACCCAGGTTTGTTTGTGAGATTCTTCCCTGTTGTGGATAGAGTGTGTCAGATTCCATCAGGCTGATTGTGTGTACTTCTGTGAGCCACTCAGGGATAGAAGGAGGCATATTGGATTTCCAGTGGCGTGCGATTAGAATTCGTGCTGCTTGTTATTTTGGAATACTTAAGCGCAATTATTTCTAAATACGGCCATTCTAGCTAGCCATTCTCCGTATGATTTCATGACAAAGCGCAATTATTTCTAAATACGGCCATTCTAGCTAGCCATTCTCCGTATTATTTCATGACAAATCTGGAGGTTCAATTTAATTCCTCTGGATCTGGTAGACATAGCCTCAAATAGCTGACCACCACTAAATTCTTTATACTTTTCACATGAAGAACAGGATTTGTTGCAGGAGTGCGATGATGACATTGGTCCATATATTCATGTCAAAATGGGCCAGGAACCTAAAGGAAGGTTTCCAAAATTTCATAGAATCCATGCCAAAGAGAATCAAGGCAATTTTCGAGAACAAGAGGGAGGCCCAAATCCAGTAAAACATTCCTAATGAAATGCTCACTGAGCAGGGATTTCAGCAAACTCCTTTCAAAGTCTAAGTACCTGTTCTCATGGCGTTGGACTGCCTCTTTCCCACTGCTGCCCAGGTTCCCCAATTGCAAAAGTGGCATACATACCAGCTTGCAATAGAGAAGAAAAGAATCCACTTACTGGTAGATATGTATACACTTTCCAATCTTTATTTCACAAAACTGCAGACAATCAACAGCTAATAGCTCATGTGTATTGGAATGAGATTAACTCCTTAGTTATAGCCAACACTTCTAACACAGTTATGACTAAAAGTTCATACACACCTATCAACTATCTGTTCAACTATCTACCAAACTTGTCTGTTAAGCCCCATACAACTTTTGTTGTGAAACAAGTTCAAACAACTAAAACAAGTCTTTAGCTATTGTTCAAACAGCTGATAAGACTGATAAGAATTCAATCCAACTGTTGGATTGACTTAGCAGTCTCATCAGCTTTTTGAACAATAGCAAAAGACTTGTTTTAGTTGTTTCAACTTGTTTCACAACAAAAGCTGTTTGACAATTGTGCTGCATAAAAGACCACTGTTGAGCGTGTGAATGGGGCTTAATGCTGGGAATACACTGGTCAATTCTGGCTCTCGATTCTGCGGCCAATCGTTTTGCCCGCTTGATTCTCTTATTTTCCGCTTGTTTTTCTTATCTTTTTTCAATTCACTTCAATGTGAAATCAACTGGCAAAATGATCGAACGGTGATCGGACATGACGGAAATGATCTAACCATCTAATCAGCTCAGAATCGAGCCGTGTATTCCCAGCATTTCAAACAAGTTTGGCAGATAGTTGGACAGATAGTTGGTAGGTGTGTATTACTCTCACTCCGATATATGTGAGCTATCTGCTATTGGTTAAAGAGTTATGATTAAGCAGCAACTCACACTTTGAGAGGCCTGAGCCATTAGCTGTGGAATATCTGCAATTTTTGTGCAAATATTGTACATTTTGTACAGATCGACTGTGATCAGATCCTTCTCTATTGCAAGCTGGTGTGGTATGCCTGCATCATGCTCCAGATAATTTGCAGGCTGGTTTGAGCATATCTACTTTGCTTTATGAACTAAATGGGGCTGAATTGATCCATGCTCCACTGCAGCCTGCAGTGATGCCCAGTAGTGTGCACTGCTGCCAGAGAGACCAGGGCATAAGCATAAAACAAGCAAAAGTATCCTAACATGTAATTCTGTACTGCTCTGTAAGTTGAGTTTTCTGCCTGTACAACTATCTTTGCAAGACTTGGAATCATTGGAGTAGGGCAGCTGCCAAAGCATCCCATCAGGTTTTTGAACATGTGTGGCATAGAACCTTCTCCAGTATTGTTTCATCTGAGGATGTGGAGGCTTTTAGTGATAGATTGTAGACCGGCAACTTGACTATGACATGATGTCTGAATATGTACTATAATAAAGTAAGCAGAGCCTGGAGGTTACGTTAAAATCAAAAGACACATTCATGATGTTTACTTCTTCAAGGTCTCATGAATACTATGCTCAGTGAAATGTTGCATTTGTTTAAAGTACACTAAGTCTCTTTCTAGATTATTACCATACAAAAAATATTAAAGGATTTCCAAGCATCTTTAAAAGTTTGACAAGCATCTTTAAAAGAACATTTAGCACATGGAAACATTCAGTTAAGTAGCACAAAAAAAACAACGCACACATACTTTTATACTGATGGTGTTAACATAATCTGGTCAGTATGTACAGCAAGCTACTTAAATTCAACTTTGTTTGACCTGTCCCCGCCCTAGAGTGTTACCTCACCCCATCATGTGGACATCACAGGGAGGCTCTTTGGCTAACAGCCATTGTGTTGGGTCTTGAGGAAGCATCAATGAATAAATGGGTTTATGTCCAAATTTTTACTATGTATTTACACTACAGACTCAGCCAACAAGAGAACTGTAAAAGTGCTTTTGTAAATGTTTTAATACTTGGCATAGCAGCCATTTATATATTGCCAAAAAGGTAAATCCACAAAAACAAGCAACAACCAATGTAAGTTTACCAAGTCTAAAAAGTTCTGAATTCTACATTATTTCTAGCCCTGCCCAGGGAGTTTATTTTGGATAAGAGAAAAAAGTTTCAGCACTGGAGTACTAGGCTTTTCTGTCCATAGCATCAGACATTTTCTGCTTCAGTCGTCACACAGTAAAGGACTCTTACCTTGTTCCCTTGGTGGTTAAACCTTATCCGTGTTACCCTGGAATTTCCACCTGTCCGGAAGCAGGTTATCTGCTGGGAATGTCCCCACTCAAACATCTTTACACTGCCATCTTGAGCACCAGTAAGATCTATGCAAACAATATAATAAACATAATAAGCAGTGGCAATGTGAAGTTCAAAACATCTGAACTTTAGGAAAGCATATTCATATAAGTGTAAGGGAACAAACTTATGAGACTGCACACCTCCACAGTAGGTAGCAGCTAGTGTGAGAGACAGATTAGGGCTTGTTACCATTTATGCAATTTCAGCCATGTCTTCGGCAATGTGCAATGATGTGATTTGCAGGTACATCAGAAGTGCATTGAGTACACTGTCTGATGTCCCATCCATTGCAATTCACGGCAGGATCACACCGTAGGGTCGCATGCATTTCTGCGTGTTCGTGGGGGTGATGCCATTCACTACAAATACATGGGATCACAACCACATTGGTGGAAAATCACAGAGCAACACAGTACCCTGTGTCATGACGGCTACCAGCATTGCCTGCAGCCCGGAGATGGAAACAAGGCCCAAGGAGATGGAATATCGGTAAGATTATCAATATTCTACAATAGGTACTACATAGTGGTATATTGGTAGCATTATTGGCAACTGTTGGCAAGTTCTGGAACCCAGATTACGGGACACCTTTTTTAGATGAACGTATTTGTATCCCTATCCACTGCCCTAGTGTATTGCAATATTGCCTTATATGACCTGCACTTACCCTGTTTTAACAAGGCAAAATTACACTTTTCGCTTCCTTGCATTTCAGTAAGCTCTTGGGACATACTGTACTGTTTGCACTGATGAAACACTTTTTTTTTAAAGTTTTTATTAATCAAATGCACAATTTCTGTTCTTAGGTTTGCCTTAAAATTAGATTTCATAAATTAAAAAAATGAACTCACAGTAAGGCAGAGTTGGATGGGACGCCATTCTTCTGACTTCTTTGATTGTTCTCTTAATCATCTGTTACAATACAAATGTTTTTGAGAGGTCACTACAATGGATTATTAACAGGTCATGTAAACATGCTACAAATACATATTTGTAATACTGTAATATAGATCCTCACCCTTTATCTGGTACAACAGTTTGTCTTTCCAGGAGGATACATTTTTTGCCTTTTTTTTTGCCTGTCCTGTCTGCACGGTGCTGGATTTATGATACAGTAGACTTATCCAGAACTCTCAAGCAATTAGGAAGAAAAGGAACTGGCCTTCCAGGATGCACAAAGCTATTTTTACAGTAGGTTCTACAATAATAAAGCTGTGCTACATGAAGTTAACTGTCTCTATTTGTATTTTTTAACCACTTAAGCCCAACTGGACAAATATATTTGTCCAGTGTTGTTGTGGAGATTGCACCACCAGTTTGCTACTAAATGAGGCACATGTGGTATCATTTTAACCGTGACGAGTTGTGGAAACTTTTTTGGTGTGTCTAAAACCTGTGAACCACGTCACATGAAAAAATAGGTAGGGACAAACTCGATCAAATATAAAAAGTCATTTTCAGAATTATGATCAAACTTGGGAAAGTTTTAGCAACACTACAAGAGACATATGTGGTATCATTTTAACCGTGAGAAGTAGTAGAATAGAGTTTAAAGAGTTTTAGGGTTGAGGCGCATGTCTCCTGTATTTTTTTTAGTTACAAACTGAATCAAAAGAAATTACATTTTTGCATATTCTGTACCAAAATAAAAGACTTGTAAAATGAAAACAAAGTGACAGAATATGAAAGAAACAACATATATTGTTACCTTAGGAACCTGGCTTTTTAACTATGTATGCCATAAGGGTATATTACTATTATTTTTCAAAATAAGGCCTTGTAATCATTGACAGTGTACAAAGAGATAGCAAAAAACACAAAACAGAAAAAAGACACCTTTATTTCCAAATATAATATTCTCTCCATACATTGTGCTAGGAACATAATCTAAATGTTGCAATAACCAGGATGGATGAGCAAATAAAATTAGTGGGTTTAACTTATAGTCAGCACTGTTTAATTTAAAGCTATAATGGATGTAAATGGAGAAATAGATTGTTTTTTCATCTTTTTCCCTTATTTTCCCTTTAAAATTCATAGAAAATAAGGTGATTACTAAACAAAATGAACACACACTAAAAGGCAAATTTGTCCTGAAAAAAACAATATATAGATCATTTAGTTGTGATAAGGAGTAATAAAGTTATTGGCAAATGAATGGGAGCAGCGCCTATATGTGAAAATTGCTCTCGGGCTGAAGTGGTTAATTACAGTATTTCAACATTAATATAGATTTTATGGTGTGGCTAGAATTCTGCATAAGGTATTGTACAGCATTTGTTAGGCCCTGCACATCGCATTTGTGGTTAAACAACCAGAGACATGATGTGTAGGGGAAACAGTGCATGCAGAACATCTTTTTCCAGCACTCGGGAACGGCATTTATTTGTGAACGAGCCCATTGATTAACATGGGCTGTCACATCTAATGCGATTCTGCATGTGGGAAAATCATGTCCATTCACTTCAAGAGTGATCTCTGCCTTAAAAGTATTAGAGATGTGGCATCAGCACAACAGTTAGGCAACTGACATTGTTTTTTAGAGAATGAAGATGGCAGCCTCTCTATTCCTCTTCCATCAGGTTCCCTTTAAATACAAGCAACTGAAAAGGGAAGTCCAGTGATTAGACCTAAAGTGACCAGCGTGCAATGGAGAAAAAACAGTGTGCCACAAAAAGTGTCAGTGCAAAAGCATATGCTCATGAACGATCAATAATAAATCCTGTAAATGTTATACAATGCTGTGACATGAGTAACAGGCCTGTATCTAAATGCAAGGGAAAGGCGATTGCACATGTATAATAAATGATGGCACATTTCCAGGTTTGAGTAGATAGGTGTTAATTGCAAGGTGTGGTTCAGGCTGGGGGAAAGCGGGGGATGTTGCACATGTGGCATGGTCTGTATGACCACTTCATCTGGAGCCACATTGTTTTGTGGGCTGTGGGCTGTTTGCAGAATGAGATATTTATTGGCCCATGGACACTGTAATGAGGGGTTATGCATGTATTGCGTCTGCCATCACACAGACATGTAGCGCAATGGGTTATCAGCCAAAACGGAAGAGCGTGTGTGCGCACGCTGGATCGCATGGAATTCCCGCGCAGCTCCAGCCACAGTCAACACATGCTTAACCATGCTGAAGCGCATGGAAGTGTCATACATCTCCGGCTATAGCCAACATATGCGTGACCACGCTGGAGCGCATGGAAGTGCCCCGCTTCTCCAGCTACAGCCAAGACATGCGCAATCACACTGAAGCGCATGGAAGTGCTGCGCATCTCTAGCTACAGCCATTACATGCCTAACCATGATGGAACGCTTTGAAGTGCTGTGCATCTCCAGTTAAGGCCAAGACATGCGCAACCACGTTAGAGCAAATGGAAGTGTCGCGTATCTCCAACTACCACCAAGACATGCGCAACTACGTTGGAGCACATGGAAGTGCCGCACATCTCCAGCTAAGGCCAGGACATGTGCAACCACGCTGGAATATATGGAAGTGCCGCGCATCTCCATCTATGGCCAAGACATGCGCAACTAAGCTGGAGCGCATGAAAGTGCCACACATCTCCAGCTAAGGCGAGGACATGCGCAACCACGCTGGAATGCATGGACGTGCCGCGCATCTCCATCTACGGCCAAGACATGCGCAATCACGCTGGAATGCATGGACGTGCCGCGCATCTCCATCTATGGCCAAGACATGCGCAACCACGCTGGAGCACATGAAAGTGCCGCACATCTCCAGCTACGGCCAGGACATGCACAACCATGCTGGAATGCATGGACGTGCCACGCATCTCCATCTACGGCCAAGACATGCGCAACCACGCTGGAGCACATGAAAGTGCCGCACATCTCCATCTACGGCCAAGACATGCGCAACCACGCTGGAATGCATGGACGTGCCGTGCATCTCCATCTACGGCCAAGACATGCGCAATCACGCTGGAAAGCATGGACGTGCCGCGCATCTCCATCTACGGCCAAGACATGCGCAACTAAGCTGGAGCACATGAAAGTGTCGCACATCTCCAGTTATATAGACTGAATACAAAATTGGGGTGCAGACATGTATTTATACTGTTGTATTTAAATGCAAGCAAATATCCATTGTGGTAAGGTTTAGCTGTAAGAGTAGTCAGAGTGGAGACTCCAGCTACTGTAAATGCCAGATTATGACAGGTTTGAACCTATCAGAGTTTTTATGTGTAAATGGACACTGCCATTTTGGCATAGTTACAATAAGGTGTCTGCAAGCACCTTTGTTACAGTCCAAATCCTGCGGCAATATCAGTTTACAATCCTTTAGAAACATGTCAGATTCCCTTAAAGCACTGAAAGAACGAACTGTGAAAGTGAAACATTTATGAGCACAGAGGAGGCCAGCATAAATATAATAAAATCTGGTACAACTGGATTGATTATCTTTACTATTCCATCATGTAGCCAGCACGTCAGTAACAACTAACTAAAGCCACCTGTGTTGTTGGATACCATTACTTTTTGTATTATTCTTTTAGTGTTCTGAGCCAATAGCGCACAGGGAATGAAACCATATTTACATATTAATTTACCTGTGCTACATTAGGCTTCATCTTTCTATACAGTAGTTCTTTGCAAGTAAAGCAGGGACCTATATACAGTATAGTTAATTGCAAAACACAAGGGCTTATGCTTTTAATATTCTATTAAACAGAACTTATACAAGTGTACTAAGTCCCCTTAATAAGGGCTCAGACACGCTATAAGCACTTTTCTGAGCGCTTTTGGGCCAATTGAGCTTTATGGCCTGGTGCACACCAGAGGAGTTTTTCTGAGCGTTTTGAGTTTTTAAATCTGCTGCTAATGTTATCCTATGTGTCTGTGCACACTAGAGCAATGAGGTTTTGTAAAAAAAAACCCATAGCATTACATTGGGAAGAGCTTTTAGAGGTTTCAAAAGCTCTTCCCAATGTAATGCTATGGGGATTTTTACAAAACCTCAGTGCTCCAGTGTGCACAGACACATAAGATAACATTAGCAGCAGATTTAAAAACTCAAAACGCTCAGAAAAACTTCTCTGGTGTGCACCAGGCCTATGAAAGCTTTTTAAAAATGCTCCCATTGACTCATTAAAATTGCAATAAAATTGTGTGATTTTACCGTAATTTTAACCACTTTGTCCTCCTTGACGTATAAAAACGTCAAGGAGGACAGGTGCGCTCCCGCGGCCGATCGCGCGCGTGCACGCGCACTCCCGGCCGCGGTGTCGGTAGCCACGGAATCAATGTATCGGGCTATAGAGCCCGATCACTGATTCCTCTCCCCCGCTGAAAAAGCGACAGCTTCTCTCGGAAGCTTCGCTCTTTCTGAAGCTGTGTCCCTCTAAGTGTACATTGTACGCTTAGAGTGACGTCATGTAAACAAACTCGAGATTGCCATCTTGTGGCCAAAAAGTAAAACTACAAGTAAATGCCAAAAAACATTACAATACACCAATATTTCCCCAAATAAAACACTTTTATATCCCACCCTCCCAAAAATGCCCACATAAAATGTTTAATAAAAAAAAAAAAAAAAACATTACTATAAAAAAAAAAACACATAAATATTTACCTAAGGGTCTAAACTTTTTAAATATCTATGTAAAGATGAAATATTTCTCTCTATTTTTTTTTTTATAAGCTTGTAAATAGTGATGTATGCAAAACGGAAAAAATGCTCTTTTATTTCCAAATAAAATATTGTCGCGATACATTGTGATAGGGACATAATTTAAATGGTGAAATAACCGTGACAAATGGGCAATAACAATACGTGGGTTTTAATTATGGAGGCATGTATTATTTTAAAACTATAATGGCCGAAAACTGACAATGAATTTTTTCATTTTTTTTCTTATTCTTCCTGTTAAAATGCATTTACAGTAAAGTGGCTCTTAGCAAAATGTACCCCCCAAAGAAAGCCTAATTGGTGGCGGAAAAAACAAGATATAGATCAGTTCATTGTGATAAGTAGTGATAAAGTTATAGGCTAATGAATGGGACGTGAACATTGCTCGGATGCATAAGCTGAAAACGACTGAGATGTTAAGTGGTTAATGTAAGTCAATGGGAGTGTTTTTTAAAAAGCTCTCAGAAAGCTCAGATGGCCCAAAAGCACTCAGAAAAGCGCTTATAGAGTGTCTGAGCCATAAGGCCCGGTTCACATTAGCGGTCGCCGTCCGGAATCGCCGTGCCGGAGCCGGACCGCATGCAGAACGGACCGAACGGACGCACGGCATAGCAATGAAAGCCTATGCGTCCGTTCACATGCGTCCGTTTCGTCCGGACCGGATCCGGACTCCGGCATAAGACCCAACATGCGCTATTTTTTGGTCCGGCTCCTCCGGCAGCCGTATCCGGACTGCACCATCCGGCCAATACAAACCAATGAGAACCGGAGAGCGCACAACACACTGGCTAAAAATCCGGATGTTCTACCCCACTTCCTATGCATATTGAAGCGGCGATTTTGGATGGGGACACATGGGCAAGCATTTTGGAGTGGAGCAGCAGTGATTTTAAACGTGCTGGAGATGTTGGCAGTATGTCGGAGGTGGAGGTGAGTGCTAAACAGCGGAGGGCCTGATTCCACAGGTCCACCTTCTGCTGACCTCCCAGACCCCAACATTTTTATTCCTTTTCTACTATCTTTTGCCAAACGGATCCGGATCGCATCCTGATGAACACCTGATGCAAACTGACCGGATCCGGATCGGATCCGGATCAGAACCGTACGGTTCCGACCCGGATCCGGTCCGGATCCGGTCAGGTCATCCGGTCCGTTTGGCAGAGAACCGCAAGTGTGAACGGGGCCTAAGAATCCTTTACCAAATACAAACTAAAAGGAATGTTTTATGGACAGGGCCTGTAAATAACTGTTCTCCCTGATGAAATGAAATATGGCAGCTTCCATTGGTTTTACAACTCTGGTTCCTTTTAACCAGTTCAGGTTCCCTAACGCGAGTCTCACAACCAAATCTTCTATGCTAAAGATTTCTGTATGCAAGACTCGTATCCAGCACTAAAAAGCTGCACTGCTGCCACGATTGTGCACACGTATCCCGTCGCAATGGTAATCGAATGCTGATCTCTAGGGCGACAGCTTGGGGACCCAATATAGATGCATTGCTATGTTGTTGCCTAACAATACATCAATATAGCCCTAGGGTCACCAAACTGTGCGCCCTAGGGATAGCATGCAATCGCTTCAGACGCACAGGATAGAGATAATGGTATGCTACATGCCCAACTAGTGATAAAATATGGCATATATGGTATCGTTTTAAAGAGAGTCCTCCTTTTATTTGACATTTATCTTCAACAATATCAGAATAGCTAAACCGCTGCATCCCTGCGGCAGAATGCTGTATTTAAACCCCCCAAATCCCGGGGCAAAAATCCACGACTTTTCAGGTCATGGATTTTGCTGCCTGGGGAGGCAGAGCTTAGCGCTATAGCTCTGCCTCTGCTCGCGTCAATCTGCGTGCGGATCTCTGCCTCTCATGACCCCTCTCAGAGACAGAAGACAGAGAGGCGGGGATCAGCAGGGATTGACGCGAGTAGAGGCAGAGCTACAGCGCTAAGCTCTGCCTCTACCAGGAAGCGATCCCCACATTTTGCTCCGGGAATTGGGGGGGGGGTTAATTACATAATTTTGCCGTGGGGATGTGGCGTTTTAGCTATGCTGATATTGCAGAAGATAAATGTTAAATAAAAAGAGGAATGTTAGAAGGCTTCAGATTCTTTTTAACCAGGACAAGCCCCCAAAAATTATTTTAGGGCGTTTAAAAACTGTGGCACTTGTTATGTGAAAATTAGGAGGGATGACATATTGTTTTTTGTGTTTATGGCTAATTTTCCTTGATAAAATGTAAAGTTAAACAATAATTGGAAAAAAATATTAACACAATATACAGGGGTTGGACAAAATAATGGAAACACCTTGAAAATCAACAAAATATATTTTTATATGGTGTAGATCAACTTTTCGCGGCAATTACAGCCTCAATTTTCCAAGATCTTGATTCATACAAATTGTGAATTGTTTCCAAAGGAATTTTAGCCCATTCTTCAGTTAAAACACCCTCCAGTTCTTTCAGAGACAGTGGCGGCAGAAATCGACTTCTTACTTGAATCTCTAAAAACGACCATAAATGCTCAATAATGTTGAGGTCTGCGGATTGTGGTGGCCAGTTGAGATGCTTAAAGAGAATCTGTATTGTTAAAATCGCACAAAAGTAAACATACCAGTGTGTTCGGGGACATCTCCTATTCCCCTCTGTCACAATTTCGCCGCTCCCCGCCGCATTAAAAGTAATCAAAAACAGTTTTAAAAAGTTTGTTTGTAAACAAACAAAATGGCCACCAAAACAGGAAGTAGGTTGATGTACAGTATGTCCACACATAGAAAATACATCCATACACAAGCAGGCTGTATACACCCTTCCTTTTGTATCTCAAGAGATCACTTGTGTGTTTTTACTTTCTGTCCCCTTCAGCTCTCCTGCAGTGAATACTAGTGACAGGCTGTGAGGCTGATCCTTTCTTCCTGTCTAATTCCTCAGTATGTGTCAGCCCAGCTCCTTTCACCGCCTAACAGAGGAGGATTTTTATCCAGCTCTCTTCTATCACTGATAAGATAGCAGAGACCTGCTGGCTTATATAAATAAAACACACACTGGAGTGTGCAGAGAGGGGCCTGGAGGGGTGTGCATAAACAGACCAGCACGGAAGAGTTGGCAGCCTTCCACACACAGGCCGACAAGTCTGACAGGGGAAAGATACATTGATGTATTACAGAGACAGTGATAGCAGAAAGTGCTGCAGTACGCCAGAGTACATTAGAATAGGTTTAGGAACTTGTAGGATGGTAGAAAAAAACGTTGTAATTTTTGTTACGGAGTCTCTTTAACTTCATTAGAATGTTCCTCGTGCCATTCTTTAACAATTCTAGCTGTATGGATTGGTGCATTATCATCTTGAAAGATGGCATTCCCCTCCGGAAACAGTTCTTGAACCATAGGATGAACTTGGTCGCCCAAAATTCCTAAATTGTCTCAGCTATTAATTCTTCCATGAAGGGAAATCATTGGCCCAGCGGATTTCTAAGAAATAGCACCCCAGATCATCACAGAACCCCTGCCATGTTTTACGGTTGGGAGTAGGCAGTCTGGATGAAATGCTTCTTTCGGCTGTCTCCAAACGTACACTCAGCTGGATGTTGGAAATAAGGTAAACGATGATTCCTCAGAGAAAATTACATTTTTCCACTGCTCAAGGGACCAATTCTGGTGGTTTCTACCCCACTCTAAACACTTTGAGTGTTTTCTAATTGCAGTTCTTACATGGAATACAGATTTGTGCAGCTGCCGACGAACAGTTTTTGTGGAAACTGGGTTCTGTAGGTGTTCATTCAGCTGTGCAGCGATTTTAGGAGCCGTGGTCTTGCGAGCTTTTCTAAAAATTCGATTTAGAGTCCGACGGTCTCTCTCAGACAACTTCAACTTTCGGCCACAACTGTGCTTTGCTGAAGACGTTTTTCCTTCTCTTTCAAAGGCAGTCATTACTTTTGAGACGTTACCTCTTGAAATGCCAAGCATTCGGGCAGTTTCTGTTACAGTAGCGCCTGCCATACGAGCACCAACAATTTGGCCTCTTTGAAGGTCTGAGAGATTTGCCATTTTTATAAATTATAACCAACTTTTGTTTAAATATCTGTTAAAAAAAACTATTTTAAACATCAAATAACAAAAATAATAAACAAAAAAAATTTAACATATGTCAAGTTTTAATTGCTTAAAGAGACACTGAAGCGAAAACCAGGATTACGACCTGGTAATTCTATTTTTGACAACCCTCCAGGACAGTGACATTGAGATTTGGGCTCCGCCCCCCAGAAACAGGAAACACCCAGCGTGAGCTCTATAAATCTGTTCCCAGGTATCCACACCTCAGTTGTGCACAAGACCTGAACCTAGTCATACTGGATACCCTAATACTTCTTACCCACATCAAAATACATGATGCTTAACGGGTGGGAACTAAGGACTGTCCTGGAGGGTTGTCAAAAATAGAATTACCAGGTCGTAATCCTGGTTTTTTCGTCCAACCCTCCAGGACAGTGACATTGAGATGATAAACAAGGAATCACCCACCTTAGGGCGGGACCACAGCCTGTAGAACTTTCCTCCCGAAGGACTGTTCTCCTGCTGTCATCAGATCTAGACGGTAATGTCTGACGAACGTGTTGACACTCCTCCATGTTGCTGCCCGGCAGATCTCTGATGCCGATGCCCCAGCTCTATAGGCCCAGGAGGTTGCCATAGCTCTAGTAGAGTGTGCTGTGATCTCTTTAGGTGACTCCAACTGCCTCAATTTGTAAGCTTCCTCAATACAAACCTTGAGCCATCTTGCTATCGAAGCTTTGGTCATTTTTTCTCCCACTTTATTTCCAGTGAAATTAACAAATAACCTGTCTGTTTTCCTGAGTTGCTTCACTCTTTTTAAGTATATTAGTAAGCACCTCCTTACATCCAGCTTGTGCCACTGCTTCTCTTTTGGATGAACTGCTTTATTGCAGAAGGTAGGCAATATTATCTCTTGCCCCCTATTAGACACTGATGATACTTTTGGTAAAAAATCAGTTACCGTCTTCAATATCACTCGGTCTTCAAATATAGAACAGAATTGTTCATCACTGCTTAGTGCCTCTAATTCGCTTACTCTTTTTGCAGAGGTAATCGCTACTAAGAATATGGTTTTAATTGTAAGATTCCTTAACGAAATTTCTTCTAGAGGTTCGAATGGCTCTTCCATAAGTACATTGAGAACTAAAGATAGGTCCCACCTAGGACATGATTTCTTAACTATTGGCCTTGATCTTTCTACCGATTTCATAAATCTGATCACCAGGGGATCTAAGGCTAATTTCTTATCAACGAAAACAGAAATTGCTGCTACTTGTACCTTAATTGTACTTAAGGCCAAACCCCTCTCAATTCCATCTTGCAGGAACTCAAGAATTGTCGGTAATTTATTGTCTTTAACTTTATTTTTAGTAACAACGGGTACCATGATCGTTTTGGCCAATCTGGTGCTATTAATATCAGAGTCATTCTGGACAGTTTCAACTTCTGTAATACAAGAGGAATCAAGGGGATTGGTGGAAAGGCATATGCTTTGCTGAAGATCCAATCTTGGGCCAACGCATCTATTGCACATGCTCCCTTCGGATCTAGAGAGAAAAACCTTCTGCACTGAGAGTTCGTCTGATTGGCAAAAAGGTCTATTTCGGGCCACCCCCATCTGGCCGTTATCATTCTGAATACTTCCGGGTTGAGCCTCAGCTCGGAATTTGACAGTCTTTGTCTGCTTAGAAGGTCGGCCATTCGATTTAATGTCCCTTTCAGATGGACTGCTGTTAATGATAGCAGATTCAGCTCTGCCCAATCTAAGATCTTCAGTGACACTTCTAGGAGTTTTCTGGACCTTGTCCCTCCTTGTTTGTTCAGATAGGCTACTACTGTTATGTTGTCTGAACGAACCTGAAGATGATGCCCCTTTAGACACTCTGATGCTTGTAATAGGGCCATATGAACTGCCTTCATTTCTCTGAAGTTGGATGACTCTCCCCTTACTGGGTCTGTCCATGACCCTTGCAGGTATAGTCCGTCCACATGGGCTCCCCAACCCATCAAACTTGCGTCTGTTGTTATAATCTTTGTTGGAGGAGACCGCCATAGTCTTCCTAACTGAAGATTTTTTATATCCATCCACCAAGGCAGTGATTCCTTTACCCAGGTTGGTATTGATAACACGCTTTCTAAATCGCCCTGATTTCTGTTCCAGTTTTCCAGTAGCCAGTTCTGGAGAACTCTTACGTGAGCCATTGCCCAATCTACTGCTGGTGCTGTTGAGGTTAGAAGACCCACTATACTCATGCACTGCCGTACTGAGATGGTGTCTGCCTCTAGAAGGCTGACTATTGTCGACTGCACTTTTGTCACCTTGTCCTCTGGCAAGAACAGTCTTTGAAGGGGTGAATTTATTATGAACCCCAAAAATTTGATCACCTGGGATGGATCCAGATGTGACTTTTGGTAATTTACTAACCAACCCAGGGTTTCTAACTGACCTAACACCCTCTTCAGATCTCTTTGAAGCAGTACCGCATTGTCTGCTAGAACTAATAGGTCGTCCAGATAAGGGATTATTATAATGTTCTGGAGATGAAGATTTCCTACCACCTCTGCCATTACTTTCGTAAACACTCTTGGTGCTGAAGATATTCCGAAAGGAAGGCACGAGAATTGATAATGCAGCACTCCACCGTCTCCTTGTACACTGAATCTTAGGTACTTTTGAGACTCCCTTCTGATTGGGATGTGCCAATAAGCGTCTGTCAGATCTATGTTCACCATAAACACGTCTGCATTCAGTAAGTTCCTCATCGTATACACAGTTTCCATTCTGAACTTTTCGTATACAATAAAGGGGTTTAGTGGTTTTAAGTTCAGAATCATTCTGAATTTTCCGGTTGGCTTTTTGATCAGAAAAATTCGAGAATAGAACCCTCGGTTTCTTTCCTGAGGTGGTACCTCTTTTATGACATTTCTGTCCATCATGTCTCTTAGTAATTCCTGTAATGCCATCCTGGCTTCTCTGTCTTTCGGCATTAAAGTCTTTACAAATCTCACCGGGGGCTTTTTTATGAATCTTATCTTGTACCCGTCTTTTATTAGGTCTAAAATGAATTGATTCGAGGTTATCTTTCTCCACTCTGGATAAAAGCGAGATAACCTGCCCCCTACTTTCAGCCTGGCGTCACTGGTGCTTGCTTTGGGGCTCTGCTGGCTTATGCAGCGGAGTCCTCCTAGGCCCTTCCTTATTAATTGGCCAAGTCCTTTTTTGGACCCCTTTATCTCTCGCCTGGTTATTGCGGCGAAAAAAGGGCCTATTCGGCTTGAATTTCTTTTTCTTCGGAAATGATAATTTCCTGCTTGCCGTCTTCTCCAAGACTTCTTGGAGCTGAGGGCCAAATAACAGATCCCCCGTAAAGGGTAGATTACATGCCTTAGACTTGGACGATTGGCTACCGTCCCATGTCTTGAGCCACAGATTTCTGCGGGCATTATTAACTAGTGCTGTTGTCTTTGCTGTAACTCTTAGTGACTCTGTTGAAGCATCAGTAACATAATTATTAGATTTCTTAACAACACTCAGAGCTTCTAAAATGTCCTTTTTAGGAGCATCAGTTTTGACTAATTCTTCCACCCTCTCTATCCATAATAAAGTGGTCCTAGAGACACAGGTGGTGGCTGCAGCAGGCTTAAAGTTAGTTACTGCTGCTGTATAAGCTTTTTTAAGTGACAAATCAATTTTCTTGTCTGCTGGGTCTTTAAGGAAACCCAAATCCTCAAAAGCAAGTTCATTCTCCCTATTCATTAGACTGAACGCTGCGTCTAACTTGGGACAACCTTCCCATAGTTTTGCATCTTCTTCTGAAAAGGGGAATCGCTTTCTAAACCCTCTGGAAATAAAAAGTTTTTTCTCTGGGTATTTCCATTGCGTATTAATTAGGTTTTTTGTTGAGGGATGTACAGGAAAATTTAAATGTGGTGTGGGATCCATACCAGAATATAATTTATCATGTATGGACACAGAAGCGGGAGTGGTCTGATTAATATTCAAGGTAGTGTGAATAGCCCGCACTAATTCATCAGTCTCTTCCACCAGAAATCTGAATCTTGAAAACATAAGTTTCTCATCCGTATCACTTTGATCTGACATATCATCCTGTGATAACTCCCTGTTAACCTGTCCTCCAGGAAGAACATCCTGTATTTCCTCTTCTTCTTCTTCATCTGAAGAAATTAAACGTCTTGTAGTTTTTACAAGAGCTTTTCTTGGCTTAGGATTCTCCTTGGGAATAACTGCCACAGGAGGTACCACAGGAGCTGACCCTGTAGGCAGATTTTCCCTGAATGCTCTAAATGTCTCTACCATTTCATGCCTCATGGTAGTCATAAACTCTTTGCAGGAGGCAGTATTCTCTTCATTAATTAACTTTGTAATACATCCTTGGCAAGATGCTTTTGTCCAGCTAGTTGGCAAAACAACCTTACAGACAAGGCAACTCCTGGACCTGTTAGAGCTATCGGATAAGTCCGAAGTCTCCTGAAAAACATATGAAGAGAATAATACCATGAGATTAATTACTATAATTCATTAAAGCCTGTAATTAATCACATAAATCCTCTCCTGAACAGATGTGATGTTTATTCATATATACTCTGTGTATATAGTGAGCTGTTTACCAAAAAAATGAATATCATTATCTGTAAAATAAGCTTAAGTACAGCAATCAGACAGATAATTTAGGATGCATATCAATTCAAGTGTAGCTCATCTAGACAGAATGTAGATGCATACAGCTGCTAAAATGTATTGCAGGAGAGAGAGAGGGAAAAATTTTTTTTTTTTTTTTTTTTTTTTAAATTAATATATTTGGTGATACTGCACCAATAAATCCCTCCTGCAAACTTAGAAGGAAAAATCCAACATTATATGCAGCTGACCCAGTAACCAGCTCACTCCCCACAATGAATGCACCATGTAGTTAACATTCATTCAGGTAGCTATGCAACAATTACTTATGCAAAACACATTGAGCTGCACAAAAACCAATCAGTCACATGTGAACAAATGCTTTTCTGAACTATCAGGACTTTTACAATACTTAAACTGGTAACAAACATCTTGCTCCATTTAAGTAATCAAATCACCAAGTAGTCTAACATGCTTTTTCTGATCTATTAATTAAACTTAAGATCAGTGCAGTTATCCATGTTTAACTGGTTTTAAACAACAATGTGCCACCACAAAAAGACAGCTTCAGCAAATATCCTTGATCTAGCCACTGTCATTCATATGCTGACTAAATACATCTGAGCAGCATAATCAAACCTCAGACCAGTGCGGCGACCAGTCAGACCGTGATCAAACGCGGCTCCCACAAGATCTCCGCCGGCTTACCTGATCCTGAAGTTTTCGTGCGTCCATCCTCGGCAAAGGCCAAACGCTAAGTGCCACAAGGAACGCACACAACGCTGTTTTGCAGCCGCGCAAAATGCGGAAGTGAAGTCACTCGTCGGCGGAAGTACCGCTAGACTGGGGGCAAAGCCATCCTTCCTCCGTGCAGAGCCGATATTCCCCCACCGCTGCGTCCAGGACCTCCGTCAGGGCTGCTCCGCGTTGTCCTCCCTCTAGCACGCACAGCCGCTCAGGTGGCTGCTAGAGGGGAAAAACCTGTTTAAGCAGGTAAGGAGCTTTCTGCTGCAACAATATTCCAACCCTCCAGGGTAGTGAAGCAGGCTCCCTCAGGGAACTATTACCAGCCTCAGCACTCCCAGGCTGCTGACCAGCTAGCTCCCTTTACAGAGCTCATGTTCCCAGGGAAGGAAACACACAACTGAGGTGTGGATACCTGGGAACAGATTTATAGAGCTCACGCTGGGTGTTTCCTGTTTCTGGGGGGCGGAGCCCAAATCTCAATGTCACTGTCCTGGAGGGTTGAACGAAAAAAAATATATATGATATAATTAATTGGTTGTGTACTATGAATAATTACTAGAAGATTAGCAGCAAAGAAAATATTCTCATATTTTTATTTTCAGGTATATAGTGTTTTTTCTTACATTGCATCATTCTATAATATGTACAGATTACACAACATTCAGCATTCAAAATGATTCTTTCAGAGCAGTCTGTGAACTAATGACCTCTCCTCTGGCAGAGCAAAAGAAAACACTTGAGATAATAAAAGTCAAAAGACAGCTCTCTCCACGACTTTGAAAGTCGTACAGCTTAATGGATTTTTTGCATAGAGATAACAACTGGAGTTTCTTAACTCTTCCTGTACTGGAAACAATTAGACTGATGTATCTGATCTTAATGTTTTATTTCTTAGCTGTACTACACATACAAATCATAATATCATAATTTTTTTTTCGCTTCAGTGTCTCTTTAAAACATGTTCAAAGATTATGATGCCAAAATGTTAGGTGTTTCCATTATTTTGTCCAACCCCTGTATGTATCACTTTGATGGCATAAGTAATAAAATGTTATTGCTATATCAATAGCGGCACAGCTGAAACGCCAAAATTATCAGGAATCTCAAGGGGTAAAAAACAAGGAATGCAAAGTGGTTAAACTTCATATACATGCTCAATGAAACTCAGCTACCAATAACACTTTTGCCAAAAATCTAGCATGTGTACAGTGGTCCCTGATGCCTCGGCCAGCGATAAGCCAGGTGGATTGATTTGGCTGATAGCTTTGTACCCCACTCATTCTGTGTGACGTCACAACCACCCCATTCCATCAGCCCTCCACCCCCTGCATAACACGTCATTAGCCTGCAAACTAGCAATGCATCTGTACAGTGTCTGTCCTCCAATGTTGCCAGAGGCATAGAGTAGCTATTCCCGTCGAGTGACATTTCTTGCATGCATGTACGAGGCTTTAGGGTGCATACCCATCAAATTTTGATTACCCAACGACTGGGCAATTTTACCAAGTTCATGTAGTATGAGAATTATCTTCATAATATGTCCATAGTATTGAAAATCTGTTGGCTCTCAAGCTTTATGGAAATGATAAAATTATGAAGTAGGAATTTGGACTTTATTTTGAAGATACTTTTAAGAACTGTCCCAAGATATTAGTTACGTAAAAACAATAAAAGCACCAAACACATATTTGTACTTACAACAGATGCACCCCTCCCAGTCTGTGTTCCTCCAAGCCAGGGCATATTGATAGGGGTACCAGGATTACTGTGTGTATAAGGCGTTGATCCCTGGGCATTGGACACATCATCACGAGTGTGTATGACCAAGAAGTCATCCGAACTGTAAAAATTACAAAACAGGATTATAGAATGTACTAAACTGAAACTGTATAAAACCTAGGACTTACTAGGAGCATTTTTGCAGCGCTCGCCAATCACTGGCGATCGACAAAGCACAACAGCAGTTGACCCCTGGGGGGTGGTCCTAGCACAACACCAGTGTATCCTTACAGGGGTGGTTCCATTAGCAGCATTGCGATCACACAGCCATCGCAATTTTAGGAGTGATCTCAGCAGTAGGCAAAACACGATCGCTCCACGAATCGCAATAAAATTGTGGCACTTCCAATTGGCAAATCATGGGTGCTTTGCAATTGTCGCAAAGTGCTCATAGTGGGTGCATATGCTTTCCAGAAGAATACAAACCATGGTACAAACATTAGTGCTACCATTGTTTACTGCCCTGGTTGTCATAATAATGCCATGGCACCATTTCTTAATGAGTCAACCAGGACATCTGGATTTATAGTGGTCTTTATTCACAGACTCAGCACAATTTCACTACACGTTTATGTAAAATCCGCTACAGCATCCCTATAGTCCATCAAAAAGAAGAGGGGAAAAAAAACCCAAAAAAACTTGCATGTAAAATAAATGGACAAAATGCATACCCTTTATTTTCTATTTCAAAGTCATCATCAATCCAGCTGTAAATCTGGGTAGCAAGTATTGCAGAGACGTCAAGCTCCTGGATATCGTGGCTGGAAGCAATTGCAATGCAGTTTCTGTTGGCCTGGTAACCGAAAACATTTAAATACTTAGCAATTATTCGAAGGAAAAAGCAGTGTGAACTATACGCAAGACAATAAATGAATTACAACTTTTGGAACAGTTGTTCCACCCCAAAAGGGGTAAATCAAACCTCGCTGGAGATCGGTATTCAGAATTACCGACTGCCTGCCTGCGGGTGAACATTCAGAGGCAAGTTCACACTTTGGAGAGTTATTTATCTTGTCATGAAGTACATGATTACACTTCAAGCTATATTGTAGAAGTATACAATAGATTCAGAATCAGGCAGGAAAGGGAGCCAGTCCCAACTGCTGCAGGAGTGTACCGGCAGAACATTAAGCATTAGGAAATTTTGTCTAGCTGTCTAATGCTGGGCATACACGCTGCAATTCTGCGCCGGAATCGAGCTGCTGGCTCGATGCCGGCGCGTGGATCGATTCCCGCTCATCCCCGCGGGCAGTACCTTATCAGCCGCTCATTTCTGGCATTGCCCGCCCGCGGGGATCGAGCGCGGAATCAATCCGCCGCGGTGATCGGACAGGTTGAATATTATCAATCGAGCCATCAGCAGCTCGATTGATAACTATCGTGCCGTGTATGCCCAGCATAACACTGCCTTGTCAAATCGCTCTGAACCCGCAGGCTTGTCAAATCACTCTGACCCCAGAGTAAAGGTGGTTATACACTGGTCGATTTGCCATCAGATTCGACCAACAGAAATATCCCTCTCTGATCGAATCTGATCAGAGAGGGATTGTATGGCCACCTTTACTGCAAACAGATTGTGAATAGATTTCAGCCTGAAACCGATCACAATCTGTGGAGCTTGCGCTGCAGCCGCGCCCCCCCCCCCCCCCTTGCATACATTACCTGTCCCGGTCGGCGTGAGTCCCCTGGTCCCCGCTGTCTTCTTCTCCACTCCAGACCGTTCCTGCAGCTACTGAACTTCCTGTCCAGGGGAAGTTTAAACAGTAGAGGGCGCTCTACTGTTTAAACTTCCTGCCGGGACAGGAAGTTCTGTGTAGCTGCAGCCGGTCCGGAACCCAGCGTGGAAAGAAGACAGCGGGGACCAGGGGACTCGCGCTGGCCGGAACAGGTAATGTATACCCGCTGTATTGTGTCGGTCGTCGGGCATTCGAACGCCGCCATTGATGCACTCCCGACCCGCCGGCGATCCGAGAAAAATCTTTTGCACGGACGGATCGATGGGAATGATCGATTTCGGACGGAAATCGATCGTTCTATCAGCGGTATGCGCGGCGATTTCACAGCCGATTCGTTAAACAGAAAGCAATATGGGGAGCACCATCCCCTACAATCAATACACCACCCTATATGTATAAAACAAGGGGTGGGTCTGTAATGTGCAGAATGGTCAAAAATACAGTTAACATACCAAAAGCAAAAAGCAATGACCTCAAAGAAACCGCACCAAAACAGCTATATCAGTAAGCAATATACCATCCTTTATTGAAATACAAACATAAAAACATTAAAATATGGTGGGCGGGGGGATGTATAAACCCACAATATCAGAGAACTGGAGGAATTACAAAGTGCTAGTGTTAATATTGATGAACCTCAAAATAGCATAAACGTGGCGCTGACCGTGCATCAATATAGTGACAAATACAAAACCAAACATTAAATTACATTACATGTGCAAATAGCATCAATAAATATTTCAAATACATAATATGAGTAAAAGGAGAAAAGTGTGATAACACCAGGAAGAGAGGAACCCCCTGAAATAGTATTGTAGAACCAGAACGGAACCAGAAATCAATCACATAGTGATCACAGTGTTTGAGCAATATAGTAAAGTCAATAGAGTGAGATGCAGACTATATAAGAATTATATAGGGAAATAGAGTGAGGTCAACAAACAAGTGAATAGGATCCTACCAGTACAGTGTCTCCACGGGTCCCCACCGCCGCTATCGCGATTCGCCACGTATAGCGTGGCTTTTTCAAAGCTTTGAAAAAGCCACGCTATACGTGGCGAATCGCGATAGCGGCGGTGGGGACCCGTGGAGACACTGTACTGGTAGGATCCTATTCACTTGTTTGTTGACCTCACTCTATTTCCCTATATAATTCTTATATAGTCTGCATCTCACTCTATTGACTTTACTATATTGCTCAAACACTGTGATCACTATGTGATTGATTTCTGGTTCCGTTCTGGTTCTACAATACTATTTCAGGGGGTTTCTCTCTTCCTGGTGTTATCACACTTTTCTCCTTTTACTCATATTATGTATTTGAAATATTTATTGATGCTATTTGCACATGTAATGTAATTAATGTTTGGCTTTGTATTTGTCACTATATTGATGCACGGTCAGCGCCACGTTCATGCTATTTTGAGGTTCATCAATATTACCACTAGCACTTTGTAATTCCTCTGGTTCTCCGATATTGTGGGTTTATACATCCCCCCCACCATATTTTAATGTTTTTATGTTTTTATTTCAATAAAGGATGGTATATTGCTTACTGATATAGCTGTTTTGGTGCGGTTTCTTTGAGGTCATTGCTTTTTGCTTTTGGTATGTTCACAGCCGATTCGATCACTGTGATCGAATCGCCCGTATATCGGCAGGAAAATCGATAGGTGTATGGGCCCCTTTAGCGCTGCTTCCGATATAAATGCATTTGATGCGAATGTCCATCCATTCCTATGCCATTTTATCCCAGCAGCTAATCATCTCATTGCATCTAACTGAAGGTTGCAAGAAGTTTCCTCTATAACCCAATTATTCACTTTGGTTAAGGGGCCCATATACATATCGATTTTCCTGCCGATATACGGCCGATTCGATCACAGTGATCAAATCGGCTGTGAAATCGCCGCGCACACCGCTGACAGAACGATCGATTTCCGTACGAAATCGGTCATTCCCAGCGATTCGCCCGTGCAGAAGATTTTTCTCGATCGCCGGTGGGTCGGGAGTGCGTCGATAGCGGCGTTCGAATGCCCAACGACCGACGCAATACAGCGGGTATACATTACCTGTTCCGGCCAGCGCGAGTTCCCTGGTCCCCGCTGTCTTCTTTCCGCGCTGGGTTCCGGACCGGCTGCAGCTACACAGAACTTCCTGTCCTGGCAGGAAGTTTAAACAGTAGAGTGCCCTCTACTGTTTAAACTTCCCCTGGACAGGAAGTTCAGTAGCTGCAGGAACGGTCTGGAGCCCGGAGCGGAGAAGAAGACAGCAGGGACCAGGGGACTCGCGCCGGCCGGAACAGGTAATGTATGCGGGGGGGGGGGGGGGGGGGGGGTCGCAGCAGCGGCAGCTCCACTGATTGTGATCGGTTTCAGGCTGAAATTGATTCACAATCTGTTTGCAGTAAAGGTGGCCATACGATCCCTCTCTGTTCAGATTCGATCAGAGAGGGATCTATCTGTTGGTCGAATCTGATGGCAAATCGACCAGAGTATGGCCACCTTTAGGCAAAATCTCCAATCAAAACCCAGGTGAGAAATAGACTCCTATTACCTTCAGAGTAACTAATTTAACTGTTGCTATATTAGATATTAGACAACTAGTACATACTGCCCTAAAATGTCATCCCTTTAGTTTGGCCAGTGCTAGCCTTTTCCAAAAGTCCTATTAGGCTACAATGATACAGCTTTGGAGCTCTTATTCCCCTTAGTTGCTCTTTTATAGACTGTTGGTCGGTTCTTTGCGTTTAACTATTTGTGTAAAGTTTATGACCACTTACACAGACATCCCAGCACCCTAATTCGGATGCTGGAGGCCTATAATTGTGAACTAATCGACTGTTAAACCCTGCATGAACAGAAGATGAACGGTATAGCAAATCGTTTAGAATTGCAATTTGTTTATACACTATGGGCTCGATTCACAAAGCGGTGCTAACCCAGTTAGAGACTTTAGGCATGATAACCATTGCACCACGCTGGTGAAAAGCCAGTTTAGGCGTGATAGGTTTAGGTGTGATAAGTTTAGGCATGATAAGTTTAGATAAGTGTAGATAGCGTGCAAAGTCCCGCACGCAAAGCAGCGCCATTAAACTGTATGCGAAGTGCACCAAGCTTTGCTAGCGCAAAACTTTTGATCAGCTGTGCACTGTGGTGCTAACGCAGTTGGTGCTTAAACTTATCATGCCTAAACTTATCACACCTAAACTTATCACGCCTAAAATTATCATGCCAAAACTGAGTTTAGGCGTGATAAAGGGCTTTTCACCAGGGTGCTAACTGTTAGCACCGCTTTGTGAATCAGGCCCCATGTATTTTAAACTATGAAATAGAGCAAAGCTGAGGACCCTTTGCAATTAAATGTTATTTGAAGTGGTCTTTCACTGTTTCTTCCATGTATAAGTTCTTCAGACAATAGCACGGTTCTCTGACTAAATTAGCCTAAAAGATCAGAGAGGCTCTTTTGCATAAATAACAAGGGACGTTTCTTAATTCTTCCTGTACTGGAAACAATATGAGACTCATATCTGTGCTACTAATGTTCCATTTCTTAGCTGTAATATGTACTGTACACGATTCATTATATCAGGGCTGTGGAGTCGGTCCAAAAATCCACCGACTCCGACTCCTCAGTTTAGGATTCCACCGACTCCGACTCCGACTCCACGACTCCGACTCCTCTAATTTGCATATTACAATTTTGTTGATTAAAAGTATGTAACATGAAATTCGTCTCTTAACTGCCAACGCTTAGGAATTTTACAAGACAACTGAAGTGAGAAGGATATGGAGACTACTATATTTATTCTCTTTAGACTAAAACTAGTCCTTGGTAAGAGTACTTGTAAAAGGTACAAACCGGAACAAAGAACATCTATCAGGCCCTAGGCAATGTAAGTGTGGGTACATGTAAGAATGATGTGCAGGTACTCTGCAGGGGAATGAGGAGATTGTAAACAGACAACACCTCTGTGTTCAATGTGCACAGCATTCTCAGTGGATTCCCTGCAGCTCTGTTGGGAGTGCATATGTAGAGTATAGTACTACTGTGTTACAAAGTAAACCTGAGACAGATGAAATTCAAGTTTTATACATACCTGGGGCTTCCTCCAGCCGCCTTCAGGATAATCAGTCCCTCATTGTCCTCCACCACCTGGATCTTCTGCTATGAGTCCAGGTACTTGAGCCAGTCAGGCGTAGTGCGCATGCACACACTCCGCCGCCAGGAGCATACTACACCTGTGCAGCACTATTGCGCAGGTGCAGAATGTTCCTGGCTGTGGGAGCGGCATGCGGCCGGACAGCGCTGACTGGCTGAATTACCAGGACTCATAGCAGAAGATCCGGGTGGTGGAGGACAGCGAGGGACTGATTAGTCTGAAGGGGGCTGGAGGAAGCCCCAGGTATGTATAAAACTTTACTTTTCATCCGTCTCAGTTACCCTTTAATTTGTAGTCACCAAACCAAATTTAAATAACATATCACATTATTTGATTTCATCAGCAAAGGGAGTGCATACATTTGCATAAATCAGCATCAATGCAGAATTATTTCCATCTCGTTGACCATCTCTATTAGTGACACGGCTACACATCAGGCTTTATTCCCACAGCATAGATGTTATTTAGTATATATAAGAGATTCCTGTGTACACATCATATATACAGTCACAATCAGATATGTATATCTGACCTTAAAAATACGGGGACTGCTTTATTGAAGCAGCACAAGTAACTAATTTTGATTGGTTTATTTCATTTTTGTGGACTAAACACAGCTATTACTGTATATATAAATTATTTTTAATGACTTATCTGAGAAATAGAACATTTTATCATATTTTCTATTTTAATTACAGTTACAAATTCATTAGGAGTCGGAGTCGGTGCATTTTTTCCCGACTCCGACTCCAGGCACCCAAAATTGCCCGACTCCACGACTCCGACTCCACGACTCCGACTCCACAGCCCTGCATTATATCATACGTTTATTTTCATTTCAGATTCCCTTTAACTTTATATCGAATGTATGCTAGTTCAGGGTCTATGGCGAAAAGTATTAGAGGCAGGGGATCAGCAGGATGCCAGGCTACTGGCATTGCTTAAAGAGACTCTGAAGTCTTCCGAAAAGGAGGTTTTTAAACCTCATTAACATTATTGCCCCTCTTAAAATGCTGCAGAACCGCGGCTGAAAACTCCCTCTATCACCCCAAACTCACGGGGGTACATCGCGGGCTCCTTCCGCATAGAGGCATCGCAGCTCTGCCTCTTTGCGCATCAATCAGCCACGTATCGCCGCTTCTCCCTGCCCCTCTCAGTCTTCCTTTACTGAGAGGGGCGGGGGAGAGGCGGAGATACGCGCTGATTGACGCGCATAGAGGCGGCAGCAAAATCCACGACCAAGAAAGTCATGGATCTTGCCTGTCGAGTAAGGGGTGAGTTTGGGGCGATTGAGGGGGTTTTCAGCTGCGGTTCTGCGGCGTTTTAAGAGGGACAATAATGTTAATGAGGTTTTTAAAATAAAAACCTCATTTTCGGAAGACTTCAGAGTCTCTTTAAAGAGAACCAGAGACTAAGAGCATAACAGATTTATACATACATGGGGCTTCCTCCAGCCTCATAAGCCTGGATTGCTCCCACGCCGCCTTTCTCTGCTGCCTCTGTCCGCCGGTACCAGGTCCTGTCATTTCGTCCAGTCGACGCAAGAGCAATGCGCTCCCTCTGTACTGCGCAGGACACATGCGTAAAGAGCAGGAGGGAGCCCCTGCGCAAGCTAAAAACTGGTCGCATCCGGCGGAAGTGACGGGACCCCGTAGAGGCAGCAGAGGATGGCGCATGGGAGTGATCCAGGCGGATGGGGCTGGAGGAAGCCCCAGGTATGCATAAAATCTTTTTTCATTTTGTAGCTAGTCTTCATCTCTGGTTCCCTTTAAAAGAAGATTAATATTGCAGCCTCCATATACGTCAATCTACAGCCGTCCTTTAAATCAGAGGTTGGACTAATTCACTAAACAATATGCATTTGGTTAAAAAAACTTCAAGAGCCCTGTTACTAACGTAAAAACCTTATATAACCATGATAGCTGATAAGAAAGTGATACAATTAATTTTAAACAAAGATCTTGCCAGAAAGCTCTTAATTATAAAGTGTCAGAATGACAACTGGACCCACCTTGTTTATTGCAAATGCTGTTATTATGTCGGACTCTTTGTGAACTATTCTTGCTCTTCCTCCTGATGGCCCCTGATCAGTTTCAGTCTGAAATGATAGAACCACAACACAAACAAATAAGATTCGAATGTCCTGCAAAGTAAAAAAATGGTAATTTCCATATCTTGGACATACTGTATACTAAAAGGGTCAGTGTATACGATTTTAAATATTCTGACTATGGATACATCGCCACTAAAGCAGACAAAGCAATGAAAAGGTTGGGAAAGAGGGTTGTCAGCAATAAGGAACCAACTGGAAAATTAATATTGTAAAATTGAACATTATAGCTTTAGCTTTAACTGATTGTAGTACAGTAAGGGCACTTCCACAATGAAATCTGCAAGCTTCATGCATTTTCGAGCACGTTTCACCAGGATTTTTGGGTGTGATCAGGGCAAAGAAAATTGCATAGCACTGCATTTGGAAAGGGATTTGCTTGTGCACCCATTCATTTAACCCAATAGCAAAACGCAGGCAAAGTGCAGCATGCAGATTGGGCCAAAAATGGATCGCACCACTCTGTACAGCAGTGTTCCCCAACCCTGTCCTCAAGGCCCACCAACAGTGCATGTTTTGTAGAAATCCAGAGAGGTAATTAATCAGCTCTGCTGAGACACTGATTACCTCACCTGTGCATGTTTGTGGTTTTCTGCAAAACATGTACTGTTGGTGGGCCTTGAGGACAGGGTTGGGGAACTCTGCAGGGCACCACAGTTACGAAGGCCTCGTTCACATCATTTAGCGCAGATGGCTCTGCGATCGGAACGCAACGCGTCCAATCGCACGCCATCTGCGCTCCTATGCGCTGCGCTGCAGATCCCATTCATTACAATGAATGGGATCTGCGCTGCGATTCCCAAAAATGCGTGCAGTACGCGATAGCGCAATCGCGCTGCCACGCAGCGCATATGATGGGAACGGTAGAAGGGCTGTCTATGCCCTTCTACCGTTCTTGCGTGTCGCACACTATACGCGCTGCCAAAATGCGCACGGCAGCGCGTATAGTCTGAACGAGGCCTTAGTGTATGATGGCGGCCTTGGGGTCAGAAAAACGCATGTGCTTTGAAAAATCAAAGTGCATGCAGTGTGGAGGGGCGCTAACACTTCACACTGCATCCAAATAATATGGTTAATTTGCTTGCTCTAATTACAGAACAGCTTCATATATTTCTATACCGTGTCAGGACACAGCAAACCATGTACCATCAATGCCTAATATACAAAACACAACCCACTATAAGACTTACCTCATTAAGAGATCTTTTCTTTGTGAATATATTTCTTATAAACGTTTCTTGGATGCCTTCTTGTTTTACCAAATAATGCCACAGCCTTTTCACTGGTAAGGTGCTAGAGTGCTTGGACCTATAGAATAAAATGGAAAGAGTATATAATCTAAAATGATCATTAATCCACTAAGAGTACTGTATTCACTTACATAAGGGTGAATGTTACGTTCATAGAATACTCAGGACTCCAACACACTGGAAGCTGTACTGAGTGATGCTCTCAGGCCCCTGCTGACTGGGCTACCCTAACAAACCAGTGCACCTCTTCACATGAATGCAGTGTTATGTAGCATGTAATAAAGTCCAGCTAGCACCATTTCAGAGCTACTAATAACTAGAGACAGTCAATGGGATACAAATAATTCTGATTGTATGCAAATTTTATGCCAACTTTATGCAGTTTGGAACTGGGTCAATTACAGTCAACAGAAAACACATTGGGTCCAGTTTCAAGCTGCATACAATTTGCACGAAATATGCATGCAAGCCAGAATTCTTTCCATCTAATTGGCATCTCTACTAATAAGTGACACATCAGCAACTTGTATAGCTGTGAAGTTGCAAAGATGTGTAGCCAGCTACGGATCCTCTGCACCACCACATGGAATTTTCCCACCCCGAGCAGATTCACCCCCCCCCCCCACCGACATCTATGTCACTGTCAACAGTACAATCATTCACCAACCTACACAAGCCTGCTGCCTGGGTGTCACCCTGGTCTCCGCCCACTCCGCAATTAACATTTACGCAACATCTCCAAGATCCAGCCCTTCCTGACTCCGGACACTGCCAAACTCCTTGTCCATGCCTTCATCTCCTGCCTGGACTACTGCAGCACTCTCCTCTTAGGCCTCCCTCAGAACCCCATCGCCCTCATACAATCCATCATGAACGCAGCAGCCAAACTAATCTACTCCTCCTACCGTTCTGTCTCCACAACTCCCCAATGCAAATCCCTTCACTGGTTCCCAATCTGCTTCAAAATCCTATGTGTGGCCTACAAATCTATACACAAGTCCTACCCAACTAAAATCTCTGACCTGGTCAGCAGATACACACCTGGCTGCCCACTTCTCTTTTTCATCAACCTCCTCCTAACCACCCCACGCATCGTGCACTCCCATGCACGACTACAAGGCTTCACTAGAGCTTCCCCCAGCCTGGGAATTCTTTCCCACTGCCCATCAGGCTTGCCCCTCCAACACCTTCAAACAAGCCCTCTAAACTCACTTCTTCAAGGAGGCCTACGCCACCTTAACACTACCATAACGCTCTCTGTCGAGAACCTCTCAATGCAGCCTCCCTCCTTTTGTGTCACCACCCCCTCCCTCTAGATTGTAAGCCTTTGGCAGCGCGCTCTCTCCTTGTGCATCATACTTAATTGTGCACTCTATCCAGAATAATGTAAATGTGTAATATTGGGATTACTACTCCAGTGTATGATAGGACATTGTGCATCTTATTGCTTATTACCTGTATTGTGTTGTCTGTCAACCCGTTATTCTCTGTAATCTTATGTATTGTACAGCACTGTGTAATATGTTGGCGCTATACAAAACTAATAAATAATAACATGCAACAGCAACATGTCACAACTACTGAAGAGCCAGTGTCCTATCTTAAGGAGTTCCTCTATGGACAATCCCAAAGTTTACATTTCTTCTGATGTGCTATGGACTCCACGCATTGCTGATATCAGCTTATTTTACATACTACAGAATTAGAGCAAAACAACTTCTGCCAGGAACTTTTTAATTACCTGCTAATCTGCAAATATGATTGGATTCACCAGAGTTTTATAAACTGCCTCCTAAGACTGGCCATACATCTCCCAATTTTGTAGCCTGAGAGATCAACTAATTCAATAAGGCTATTGAATCGAGAATAGTGATTATAATAATTGACCGGTATGTGTGTGAATTGTGTTGATCGAGCAGGAGGATATTGGTAGATTGTAAAGAAATAGGCTACTGTTCACATGATTTTGATGGACAAAAAAATTCAAAGCATGGAGGCAAAACATCACTCAGATTGAAGGATCGCATAAGATATCGCTTGTAGTGTTGTGTAGCCCACTATTCACTCTCCTTTTGATCAACCGCACTGTAGTTAAGTGCCCAATTAATCAATCACTCAATGCAAAATCATTAGATGAATGGCTACCTTTACTTTAAAACAGGCAACAAGATTACCAACTCATTGGGGGGAAAAATAACTACAAACATACCCAGCTGTATAAAGAAAAAAACAGACCTAAATGTGAGCTATTGTCCCAGAATAAACAGACATTCAAGTTATGCAAACTTTCTCTGTAAACAACCAGAAGCAATCTAGAGATTTATATTTAGAAGAGTCACATGGATTTGGAAACATAGGATGTCAAAAATGAATTAATTGGCAAAGATTCACGTCTAGAGGTTTACTCCCGAGAACACTAACTTGAAAGGCGTATTTGTTGGTTCCAGCAATGCTTTGTGCCTCAAGATAGCAGGTCCAGCATTTAGAGCTTCTTCTGAGCTTGGCATGACTATGAAATCTTGTGGTGGGCCACCATATATTTCAAGCCTTCGCAGCAGAACCTGTTCCCACCTCTGCAATGTCTTCAGGGTGGCATGACAAAGAGGTGATGCTACGGGAAGATCTGTAACAAGCAAAATAAATCCAAAGTTAGCCTCACACAGTTACAACTCTTCCTAGATTTTTACTCTGCTGCTTGACAGAGTGCCACAGAGGGCATAGAACATGAGCAGAAACATAGTCTAAGTCCCCTCCCCACAAAGTGTACAAAAAAAAAAAACCCACTAAAGTATATTCCACTCCAAAACATGTAACTGCTGCCCTAGAGCTATCATGGATTGTGTGCAGAAGCATCACTAAATGCATATTTAAAGTCACCTCTGCTAGTGACCCATTATAGCCTACCTCAACTTCTGCTTGTGACACAGATTACTGATTAACTGCTACTTACGTTGAAGTCTCCTTGACCATCTCATTACCTATGGGGATTGGGGGTGGGAAGTGATGGACTGTACTACTTTTGTTCTAAATGCATTCTTAAAGTATTATTGCATTTCACAAAATTCTATCAGTTTGGTTATCCAAATAACTTTTTTGGTCTGCTAAACACAGTCCATACCAAACACTTCGGTTGCACTGCAAGAATGGATTACTGTCAGAAAATGCTCCAAGCTCTTTTTGTTTTATTTTTTAGCAGTCTTTAATCAGCAATGTGTTTGGCCTCCTTTGCATGGGATAGACAGGCTGCTGGTGCTTGCTGCTACTAGAAGTGCATATCATGGCATTCATAAGCACTATGGGTAGTTTTACATTATAGCTATACAGGTAATCCCTGGTTAATGAACGAGATAGGGACTGTAGGTTCGTCCTTATCCTGAATCCATTAATTCGGAATACTGTACCATCTCTGCCTCTTGTACCTCCCTGTGCCCCCCCCCCCCCCCGCCACATCTGCTCCCCTGTGACTTCAGTTGTCCCACTCTGTGACACCTCTGCCCCCTTACTGTGTCACCTGTTTCCTAATGATCCATACTCATGAGGGACAAAAGTGCCCTGTCGCCAGCACACGTGAGCGTGACAGGCCGGCAACAGCTCGTCGCCAGCTCCCTCCGCGTACACACGCGGAAGCGGGATCAGCTGAGCGACGGAAGCTGTCGCCGACGCTCCTCCCCCGCCACCGAAAGCTCTGTTGGATGGATCTTTTGGATAGAGGTTGCTGTCACTAGTCCGCATACTCACGCGGATTAGCGACAGTTGCGGCGGAGTTTCGGCGGCAACTGTCGCCAGGCGATTGAGCGGTTCAATCGCCTGGCGACATCAGCGATGTGCGACAGTTCGGGGAGCGTGCCCGTGCAACGTTGCATACTCACGGGCGACCTGCACGCGTGTTGCGGCGACAATTGTAGCCCGTGAGTATGGGCCATTAGAGTCCCTTTCTGTTCCACCTCTGCCCCCACTGTGTCCCTTTGTACCACCTTTGCCCTCTCTTGTGCCTCCTTCTGTCCTAGCAATGGTCATAATGTGCTAATTTTGCTTTCACAAAATCTTGCATAAAATTTCACAATTCCGATTATACGCAATTACGATTTTGAAATTGAATTAATTTCAGATAACCCGAACAAATTTGCTAAGGGGCCCAGTGCTAGATCACAGTTTTGCTTTACATTGTATAAAATGTGTATGTAGAAATCTGAACCAGTATAGTGTATCACAGTAAAATGTCATTTTACAGAGTTAAAAGAAAAAAAAAAAACATTTTTATTTGAATTTTTTTTAAATCTATTTTTTCAAATACTACAAGGCCTTTTGAAAATGGTTTTCGACTTGTTCCCACTTTCGTGCCGTTCGTATCGGCGGGGACCACCTGCACTGACCTGTATATTCAAAACACTGATCAGTCAAGTGTTGGCTTAACCACTTCCCGACCGCCGTATTGACAATTGGCGGCCGGGAAGTGCACCCCGCAAGGACCGCCGTATTGACAATTGGCGGCGGTCCTTGTAGGGGCATGGGCGGAGCGATCGCGTCATCCGTGACGCGATCCTCCGCCTCCGCCTGGCGCCGCTCACCCGCCGCAACATCCCGCCGGCCATACGGAAGCGCCGGCGGGATGTTAACCCGACGATCGCCGCATACAAAGTGTATAATACACTTTGTAATGTTTACAAAGTGTATTATACAGGCTGCCTCCTGCCCTGGTGGTCCCAGTGTCCGAGCCACCCTAGTCTGCACCAAGCACACTGATTTTTTACCCCCCCTGCCCCAGATCGCCCACAGCACCCATCAGACCCCCCCCCTGCCCACCCCCCAAACCCCTGTTTGCACCCAATCACCCCCCTAATCACCCATCAATCACTCCCTGTCACTATCTGTCAACGCTATTTTTTTTTAATCCCCCCCCCCCCTGCCCACTGCTCCCTCCTGATCACCACCCCACCCCTCAGATTCTCCCCAGACCCCCCCCCCATGTACTGTATGCATCTATCCCCCCTGATCACCTGTCAATCACCTGTCAATCGCCTGTCAATCACCCATCAATCACCCCCTGTCACTGCCACCCATCAATCAGCCCCTAACCTGCCCCTTGCGGGCAATCTGATCACCCCCCCACACCAATAGATCGCCCGCAGTTTCGACATCAGATCACCTCCCAAATCCATTGTTTACATCTATTCTCTCCTCTAAACACCCACTAATTACCCATCAATCACCCCCTATCACCACCTGTCACTTTTACCTATCAGATCAGACCCTAATCTGCCCCTTGCGGGCACCCAATCACCCGCCCACACGCTCAGATTGCCCTCTGACCCCCCCTTATCAATTCACCAGTGCATTAATTACATCTGTTCTTCCCTGTAATAACCCACTGATCACCTGTCAATCACCTGCCAATCACCTATCACCCATCAATCACCCCCTGTCACTGCCACCCATCAATCAGCCCCTAACCTGCCCCTTGCGGGCAATCTGATCACCCACCCACACCATTAGATCGCCCGCAAACCCGCCGTCAGATTACCTCCCAAATGTATCGTTTACATCTGTTATCTTCTCTAAACACCCACTAATTACCCATCAATCACCCCCTATCACCACCTGTCACTGTTACCTATCAGATCAGACCCTAATGTGCCCCTTGCGGGCACCCAATCACCCGCCCACACGCTCAGATTGCCCTCAGACCACCCCCCCCCCCCTTATCAATTCGCCAGTGCATTAATTACATCTGTCCTTCCCTGTAATAACCCACTGATCACCTGTCAATCACCTGCCAATCACCTATCACCCATCAATCACCCCCTGTCACTGCCACCCAACAATCAGCCCCTAACCTGCCCCTTGCGGGCAATCTGATCACCCACCCACACAAATAGATCGCCCGCAGATCCGACATCAGATCACCACCCAAGCGCAGCGTTTACATCTATTCTCTCCTCTAAACACCCACTAATTACCCATCAATCACCCATCAATCACCCCCTATCACCACCTGTCACTGTTACCCATCAGATCAGACCCTAATCTGCCCCTTGCGGGCACCCAATCACCCGCCTACACGCTCAGATTGCCCACAGACCCCCCCTTATCAATTCGCCAGTGCAATATTTACATCTGTCCTTCCCTGTAATAACCCACTGATCACCTGTCAATCACCTGCCAATCACCTATCACCCATCAATCACCCCCTGTCACTGCCACCCATCAGTCACCCGCTGTCACTGCCACTCATCAATCAGCCCCTAACCTGCCCCTTGCGGGCAAACTGATCACCCACCCACACCAATAGATCGCCCGCAGATCCGACATCAGATCACCACCCAAGCGCAGTGTTTCCATCTATTCTCTACCCTAAACACCCACTAATTACCAATCAATCACCCCCTGTCAATGCTACCTATCAGATTAGACCCCTATCTGCCCCTAGGGCACTCAATCACCCGCCCACACCCTCAGAATGCCCTCAGACCCCAGCCCTGATCACCTCGCCAGTGCATTGCTTGCATCTATTCCCCCCTCTAATCACACCTTGAGACACCCATCAATCACCTCCTGTCACCCCCTAGCACACCTACCCATCAGATCAGGCCCCAATTTGCCCCGTGTGGGCTCCTGATCACTCGGCCAAACCCTCAGATCCCCCTCAGACCCCCTTCCGATCACCTCCCCAGTGCATTGATTGCATCTATTTTCCCCTCTAACCACCCCCTGAGACACCCATCAATCACCTCCTGTCACCCCCCCTAGCACTCCTATCCATCAGATCAGGCCCAATACAACCTGTCATCTAAAAGGCCACCCTGCTTATGACCGGTTCCACAAAATTCGCCCCCTCATAGACCACCTGTCATCAAAATTTGCAGATGCTTATACCCCTGAACAGTCATTTTGAGACATTTGGTTTCCAGACTACTCACGGTTTTGGGCCTGTAAAATGCCAGGGCGGTATAGGAACCCCACAAGTGACCCCATTTTAGAAAAAAAGACACCCCAAGGTATTTTGTTAGGTGTATGACGAGTTCATAGAAGATTTAATTTTTTGTCAAAAGTTAGCGGAAATTAATTTTTATTGGTTTTTTTTCCCAAAGTGTCATTTTTCACTAACTTGTGACAAAAAATAAAATCTTCTATGAACTCGCCATACACCTAACAGAATACCTTGGGGTGTCTTCTTTCTAAAATGGGGTCACTTGTAGGGTTCCTATACTGCCCTGGCATTTTAGGGCCCCTAAACCGCGAGGAGTAGTCTAGAAAACAAATGCTTCAAAATGATCTGTGAATAGGACGTTGGGCCCCTTAGCGCACCTAGGCTGCAAAAAAGTGTCACACATGTGGTACCGCCGTACTCAGGAAAAGTAGTATAATGTGTTTTAGGGTGTATTTTTACACATACCCATGCTGGGTGGGAGAAATTTCTATGTAAATGGACAATTGTGTGTAAAAAAATCAAACAATTGTCATTTACAGAGATATTTCTCCCACTTAGCATGGGTATGTGTAAAAATACACCCCAAAACGCATTATACTACTTCTCCTGAGTACGGCGGTACCACATGTGGCACTTTTTTACACCCTAAGTACGCTAAGGGGCCCAAAGTCCAATGAGTACCTTTAGGATTTCATAGGTCATTTTGCGACATTTGGTTTCAAGACTACTCCTCACGGTTTAGGGCCCCTAAAATGCCAGGGCAGTATAGGAACCCCACAAATGACCCCATTCTAGAAAGAAGACACCCAAAGGTATTCCGTACGGAGTATGGTGAGTTCATAGAAGATTTTATTTTTTGTCACAAGTTAGCGGAAAATGACACTTTGTGAAAAAAAACTATTAAAATCAATTTCCGCTAACTTGTGACAAAAAAATAAAAACTTCTATGAACTCACCATACTCCTAACGGAATAGCTTGGGGTGTCTTCTTTCTAAAATGGGGTCATTAGTGGGGTTCCTATACTGCCCTGGCATTTTAGGGGCCCTAAACCACGAGGAGTAGTCTTGAAACAAAAATGACCTGTGAAATCCTAAAGTTACTCATTGGACTTTGGGCCCCTTAGTGCAGTTAGGGTGCAAAAAAGTGCCACACATGTGGTATCGCCGTACTCGGGAGAAGTAGTATAATGTGTTTTGGGGTGTATTTTTACACATACCCATGCTGGGTGGGAGAAATACCTCTGTAAATGACAATCTTTTGATTTTTTTACACACAATTGTCCATTTACAGAGGTATTTCTCCCACCCAGCATGGGTATGTGTAAAAATACACCCCAAAACACATTGTACTACTTCTCCCGAGTATGGCGATACCACATGTGTGGCACTTTTTTGCACCCTAACTGCGCTAAAGGGCCCAAAGTCCAATGAGTACCTTTAGGATTTCACAGGTCATTTTGAGAAATTTCGTTTCAAGACTACTCCTCACGGTTTAGGGCCCCTAAAATGCCAGGGCAGTATAGGAACCCCACAAATGACCCCATTTTAGAAAGAAGACACCCCAAGGTATTCCGTTAGTAGTATGGCGAGTTCATAGAAGATTTTATTTTTTGTCACAAGTTAGCGGAAATTGATTTTAATTGTGTTTTTTCACAAAGTGTCATTTTCCGCTAACTTTTGACAAAAAATAAAATCTTCTATGAACTCACCATACTCCTAACGGAATACCTTGGGGTGTCTTCTTTCTAAAATGGGGTCATTTGTGGGGTTCCTATACTGCCCTGGCATTTTAGGGGCCCTAAACCGTGAGGAGTAGTCTTGAAACGAAATTTCTCAAAATGACCTGTGAAATCCTAAAGGTACTCATTGGACTTTGGTCCCTTTAGCGCAGTTAGGGTGCAAAAAAGTGCCACACATGTGGTATCGCCGTACTCAGGAGAAGTAGTATAATGTGTTTTGTGGTGTATTTTTACACATACCCATGCTGAGTGGGAGAAAGATCTCTGTAAATGGACAATTGTGTGTTATAAAAATTAACAAATTGTCATTTACAGAGATATTTCTCCCACCCAGCATGGGTATGTGTAAAAATACACCCCAAAACCCATTATACTACTTCTCCTGAGTATGGCAATACCACATGTGTGGCACTTTTTTGCAGCCTAACTGCGCTAAGGGGTCCAAAGTCCAATGAGCACCTTTAGGCTTTACAGGGGTGCTTACAATTTAGCACCCACCAAAATGTCAGGACAGTAAACACACCCCACAAATGACCCCATTTTGGAAAGTAGACCCTTCAAGGTATTCAGAGAGGGGCATGGTGAGTCCGTGGCAGATTTCATTTTTTTTTGTCGCAAGTTAGAAGAAATGGAAACTTTTTTTTTTTTCTCACAAAGTGTCATTTTCCGCTTACTTGTGACAAAAAATAATATCTTCTATGAACTCACTATGCCTCTCAGTGAATACTTTGGGATGTCTTCTTTCTAAAATGGGGTCATTTGGGGGGTATTTATACTATCCTGGAATTCTAGCCCCTCATGAAACATGACAGGGGGTCAGAAAAGTCAGATGCTTGAAAATGGGAAAATTCACTTTTTGCACCATAGTTTGTAAACGCTATAACTTTTACCCAAACCAATAAATATACACTGAATGGGTTTTTTTTTTAATCAAAAACATGTTTGTCCACATTTTTCACGCTGCATGTATACAGAAATTTTACTTTATTTGAAAAATGTCAGCACAGAAAGTTAAAAAAATCATTTTTTTGCCAAAATTCATGTCTTTTTTGATGAATATAATAAAAAGTAAAAATCGCAGGAGCAATCAAATAGTACCAAAAGAAAGCTTTATTAGTGACAAGAAAAGGAGCCAAAATTCATTTAGGTGGTAGGTTGTATGAGCGAGCAATAAACCGTGAAAGCTGCAGTGGTCTGAATGGAAAAAAAGTGGCCGGTCCTTAAGGGGTAGAAAGCCCTAGGTCCTCAAGTGGTTAAAATCTATGTATACAAATACACGTACATGTATGGATATTAACATTATTTCCCTTTCTAACCATATGGGAACAAAAATGCACAAACAGTTCAATTTTACTGTAGAATAAATGTATCATTATTATGATTACCTGAAAGTTCATGTCCAGCTAGTGGGTAAAATCCCTTCAGATTCTGAAGCACAAACTGCACCATCGCTAGACGCATCAGAGCCCAGCTGTCAAGACAACATAGTAGTTATATAGATAGTTTCACAAATATGTAAAATCCAAAGACAGATCGCAACAAACAACTCCATAATCATATTCTTGCTTGTTAAAACTCAACATTGACAAATCTAAGTGATTTATTACTAGTACTACTAATACACAATCTTTTGTAGCTTTATAAAGTTTAGGAAACAATATTAAACACATATGCTAAATTTCTTTTAAATCAGAAGACAGAAAACCTTAGTTTGAAATGCAGTACAAAATACATTATTGTCTCCCGAGCGACTACCGTTTAAACTTGTACAGCAGACTCAACATAGCTCAGTGTGTCAAGTTTCAGCTACGCAGTTTGTTTTATACTCCTTAAAATAATGTCCCATGCAAAAATGATGAATTATGAAAATATTCCCCAAACCTTATACTGCACAAGGGGAATATACTAAATGATCAACTATTGTAGAAAGGATAGCAGCATCCAACACCAGGTATAGAGGAGTATTATAACATGCACTGCCTTTAAGACCACATCAATAAATGATCTGCATATATTTAATGAAAACATTGCAAAGAAAAAGTTAGCAGCTGCTCTTGCATCCAACGCTGACATCACTATGAAGTTGCAATATGACTAATTATGCATTTATGCAGGTATCCAAAACATCCCCTTTATGCTACGGGTCTTATGCATAATCCATATGGATCTCGGAATAGCTTAGCAAGAGATCTGTCTCTTGGTCGATCTGCCCACACATCACACCTTTAACTATGTTTCACTATTTTCATCTGCAGTTATAGCATTGTACCCACTTTACTTCATATTACATTCTCTTCCCTGAGCACCAACTTTTGCATCTAAAACAAATTTTACGTGAAAAAAATCCCACCACCTAACCCCACACCTTAATGATACTGAACCCACTATCCTTCCTGACACCTAGTCATAACCTTCACACTTAAAACTATATCTACACTTAACTGATCCCTCTTAATGCCCACTCCCAACTGATAAAACTAGCATCATCATAACCTGTCCTTCCTACATCTAGCCTACTGATCCTTACTTTCCATCACCGAGCTTGCACCCATGTGTCTGCCGGCACCTGTCTTCTCTCGATCACTGCCAGAGCTCCTCCCTGTCTCTTCTCTCCACTGCTAGAGGTCTGGAGGCACATATCTTACAGTATATGGCAACGTGCACCACAGGCCTCTAGTGTTTGTCATGGGACACAGGCAATGGAGAGAAGAGATGACAGGGAAAAATGTTCTCGACAGTGATACAGACGAGGTGGTAGACAGGTGATTTTAAGGTTTGCTGCCAACACGGTGGTCGTGCCCAAATTAAACTAGTGACGCACTCTCGCCGCCAATTAATATTTACCTGGAAACAGGGCCGGAGCTACCATAGGAAAAAATGGGCAATTTCCCCAGGGCCCCAGAGCCTGTAGGGGCCCCCAAGGTGTCCCTCCCCATCTTAACTGTTGCTCCCCAGGGACTCTGCAGAGTCTGTTAAGTTGGGAGTTGATTGGGGGAGGGTCAGCAGCCAGCTCAGGGGCCCAGGAGGGAAATTTGGCTGCAACAAATGGCCGCTAATGGTGCTTTTTGGTCGGGGGGTGTCTGTTGGGGGGCCCCCAGGCTAATTTTGCCCTGGGGCCCAATTGTTACTTGAACCAGCCCTGTCTGGAAAGGTTAGAAAACCTTTTACAAATAGGATTTCAGCTTGCTATAAGCTGTACCGGCCGACTTATTCCTCTGTAGTGACTGCAGTAAGGCGGGGCCACCTGTTGGTGGTCATGCTTGTTCATCCAACCACTTAATATAAAATGTAACATTACCAGTAGAGATGGCCATTAAGATGCTGACAATTCTTGCACGCAAATTGAATGCTAATCGTATGTGGCTTGTAACCAAGCGCTGTAATAACAGCGCAGGAGATTTGGGCGCAGCTGGCACCACCATAGACCGTAACAGGAATTAAGGCAATAGTGGCGCACATTGAGTAACTTCGGCGCTGAAGTTACTTTTAAAACACTGCAATTCGGCCTCCAGCAATAGATTGAAGCCGAATTACATCATTCCCCACTATCTACCTGGACCTAAAGGGGGAATAGTATTTAATGCTGCCAGAACCTTGTGCAGCAGCAGGATAAGCTGCGCCGAAGTCTCCCGGCAGCAAGATCACAGGGATGTGCTTGTAACTTGGCCAATCGCATGCACTGCCTGATGATTTTGACTCAACCAAATCAAAGCTTAATACAATCTGCATTAAATTTGCAAGCAATAGTGACTTACTGACCATCTCTGGTTATCTGAAGTAGTACCATATTATAAATGAAGCACTTTTCTTCTGTGCTATTTCTATATGTTATGGTGCAGCATTAACATAAATCTAGATGTGTTGATTTACACTTATGCTTTATTTATATCAACATTCAGCATTGTTGTACATCGTACAAAACATACAATAATGGGGAGCAAAGATACATGGGTAGTTTGACGCACTGTACATTGAGGACATCCAGCAAGTACAAAATACATTCAACTGATGTGTAGTTTGAAAGCATCAGCAATACTGGTACATGTTCATTTGGTAAAGTGCAAAGAAACCGGAAAATTTGGGAGAGGTTCCGGACCAGTTTTCAATCTATAGCATAGTGGGGTGGAGACACTAGGGGAGGAGACATAGGTGTTAATAGATAAGGCAGTGATGAATTCTAGCTAACGTAAACTAATTATAAGCTTGTCTGGGGTATGAAGTGGTATGTCTTGAGGATGTGTTTATCATTCCAAGCCTGGAAATTTTCAAACAAGTTGTGAAAGAGATTTCCAAAGAAGAGGCGACACTTGTGAGAACTCCTGGATGCGAGAGTAAGAGGAGGTGACCAAGCTAGACGACAAAAAGGTATTGTGGGAGAAGCAAAGGTTTCGGGAAGGACGGTATCTGGTGATTAATGAAAAAATGTATGGAAAGGAAAGCTTATGTAGGTAGAGCTTCGTATGGTAGTGTATGATAGTGTTAGGAGTTTGAACTAAATCCTTTGGGTGATTGGCAGCCAATGGAGGGATTGGCGTGGCAGACGGGCAGCATCAGAGGTGCAAGCGAAGAGGTGGATTAGACGAGCAGCAAAGTACAGTAGGGACTGAAGAGGTGCCAGTCTATTTTAGGTAGTCCACAGAGTAGCGGTGTTACAGTAGTCAAGGCAGGAAATTATTAGGAGTATGAGTGTGTACAAGCATTTTAGTTGCCTCTTGTGCAAGGAAGGGACAAATTCTGGAGATATTTTTGAGATAGTAGGAGCCGGAGGATGTAAATGTCTTGATATGCGATTTAAATGAGAACTCAGAGACCAGAGTTACCCCCAGATAGCGAGCTTTAGTTGTTGAAGTTATTGGGGTGTTTTCTACATTAAATGAAAACTAAAGGTGTGGGAGCAGAGAGAGAGAGAGAGAGAGAGAGAGAGAGAGAGAGAGAGAAAGAGAGAGAAAGAGAGAGAAAGAGAGAGAGAGAGAGAGAGAGAGAGAGAGAGAGAGAGAGAGAGAGAGAGAGAGAGAGAGAGAGAGAGAGAGAGAGAGAGAGAGAGAGAGAGAGAGGAACTATCCTTCACTTTGGAGCTATTCAGTGGGTAGTCATGGCTGTATTAATAGAGTGCATGTGTACACAGTATTTTGGCTTTACACTAACACTTTTCCTATTAGCACTAAATTAGCACTTGGTTACCTTTTTAAAACCCGAATATCCGTGACACCACAGAAACTTTTTTCTCATATTCTTTGGTAACAAATCAGTACTTGCTGATCTTTAAGTTGGGAGTTATTGTTTATTTGCTGTGGTATTATACTATTTTGATGAAATTGTGGATAGAATAGTTATTTGAAAAAAAAAAAGGTAATATTTTTTATTGGCACTGCAGCCATTGTAGGTCTCTTTCTTTAGCACCATATCTGACCTCCTATGTCTGAAATAATCCCAACAGGACCATAATGGCCCTCTGCATAAATTATATTAGCTGTTAAGTTCTTTACAGTATTTTACGCTGCTGATTTGCTTGTAGCACATTCAGGAATACATTAAAGATTCTGCTATCTCTCTAACTGTTAAAATTAAAGCAATTTAAATCAATTTTCTCAGTTGGTCTCCTAAAAAATTCAATTATGGGCAGGAAAAAGACCAATAATTTTCTCTTTTAATACAGCTAATTGTGTTAGCAGCAGCCACTGGTGTTGAGTGATCGAAATCAAACCACAGGCAAACTACACAATGCAAAATCCATATCACTAAACAAGACAGAGGCAGCTGTTAAGTGCCATTTACAAGTATGCGCTAAAATATATTTAATGCTTTTATTATAAAAGGGCTTTTATTATACAAGGATTGTTTTATTATAAAAGGACTTTTATTACACAAGGATTGTAACCTCTTCCACCAACTTAAATTCCTTCCCAACAGCTTACCCTAACCCCCTTCCCAATGCCTAACCCTAAAGTCACACTGACCATAACTCTTTCCTGTCCCTGCTCTATTCCTTAGTATTAAACCTCCTAAATCTCTAACCTTAAACCCTAACCATATGGCTCTGTAAATACCATTTCCAGCACTCTGCTATATACTAGCAGAGCCCTGGCAGAATATCTGAAAAACCAATAACCATCGAACCCATTAAAAAAATCAGCTATGTAATAGGCAATCAGCTAATAGCTCAGCTAGGCAGTGGGTGTCCAGCACTCACATTACAGACTGCTAGCAGGTGCCCAATAAGACCTTCCCCCAAACTGCAGCAATATGCCAATTTTCCTAACTAAAGTGTGTGTTTTTGAGTTTGCTGTGAGATCTAGCACATATCCCAATTTCCTCTGCCAAGGCAGTTGGCGGAGGTAATTGTAGGTAATACTTAAACATTAAGGTCAACTTCTACTTGAAGTTGACCTGTATTTAACTGTCTGAAGTTAAAAAGTGTGATGGACTAAGTTAAACACAGGAAGCAATTCCAATAAAGTTCATGTCCAGCCAGTGGGTAAAATCCCTTCAGATGCAGGAAATGTCACATTTAGAAAAAAAATGTAAACCATCTGCCTTTATTTTCCGAAAAAAATATCCTTAGGCTTAGTTCACACTGCAAAACACAAACGCTAAGTGCTTAGTGGTTGCGATTTTGCAGGGCAATTTTCAGAACAATTTTTGAAGGATCGTGCGTTTTTTGCACATTGATTCCAGGTGAATCGCTCCGAAAAACACTACATGCAGCAAGATTTTGAAAAATCGCAACACTGCTGTGGGGACACACTCAGAGTGACATTGCTTTGTCGATTGCCAGTGATCTGCAAGAACATTGTTAAAAAAAAAAAAACAATCACTCATAAGAGGACATTACTATGCCCTTTTAATAACATAAGAGGACTTAGATGTGTGAGGGACCATGGAGACCTCATAAATATATTATGGAACTTTCCCAAACTCTGAAGATATTGGACAGGTATCCTGGACATTTTAGATAAGATATCTCAGATAACTATTCCTAAAACTGTTCTTATGTGTATAGTGGGGGCCTTTGAGGATGGAAGCAAGTCTGACCATGTTGAAATTGCAGTTATTAATTGTTCATAGCTGGAAAATTGATCCTCTAGTTATGGAAAGAACTTTCCCCTCCTACCCTGGCCATGAGGATCTCTCAAATTAATAACTTAATGGATACCCAAGGTGGCATGATGAGATAGACATGTGCATATATAGGGCCTACCACACAAATAACTAGGCTGTTTTCATTTTTTCCTTTCTCTGCCCGAAAGAGTTAAACATCAGGTATGTAAGTGGCAGTTCCTGTCTGAGTCAGACTACAGTGTGACCCAAACTGATAAGAAATTACAACTATAAAACACTTTCCTACCAGAAAATGGCTTCTAAGAGGAGGAAAGAGATAAAAAGGGTCAATAGTTCATAGATTTTAGCTATGGCATACTTCAATGCATGCGTCATTGAGCAAAAACAAAACAGTAAAAGCTTAAAAAGTAGATTTAAATATAAAATAAAACTGTGGAATAAAAAGTAATTATTATTAGGAGAAGGAGGATAGATGCAACGGTTTATTTCATCAGTTTATTTCAACCTCGGGTGTCCTTTAATAAAAACTAGTAAGTTTGGGTAAAAAATGGGAATAACTGTCTCCCTGCACATGATTTTGTGGACCCTGATTTGGTCAGAGAGCAAATCCTTTCTAGAATTGTTGTGTCTAGAAGAAATGTGGCTAATGTATAATTTTGTGTGTTTGTTCACTGTATCCTACCTAATAAAAGGCAAGTGTCCCTGTGTCCCATGTCCGTGTGTCAGTGCTTTTTCGTTCTGCGCATGTGCAGGGACACAGAGACACTGCCGAGAGCTGGGGGGGTGGGGGGAATGACGGGAAGCAAAGGAGGAAGGGCCCAGAAGGAGGTGGGCCTGTGCACGCATGTAGTGCGCTGGCGGGTGCGTGCGTAAATAAAGGGGGAGAGAGAGAACAGTTGGGGCGGGGGTGGGTGTTACGGCCATAGCCTAGCGCCTATTTTTTAAATGGGTCTTAGGCCTAGTACTTTATATTTTTCATTGTAAGCTGTAGTGATAATGTTTTGGACTGCTATATAATCTTACTTCATGTAACTTCAATACACTGAGTTTAGTTGCTAAAAAATAAAGTGAAATGAACCAAAAGTGTTGTACAAAAGCATTCTTCCACACTACATTAAATACTGTATTGGAGTACCTATATGAATTAGGATTGGAGTGTTCTTGGATCTGGATATCTGATAAGGAACCATCATCATCTACATCCTCATCATCGCTCCCTTGACTGTCTTCTGAATCGTAATCAAGTTTGTTGTGTGAAAGGGGGAGAAATGGCTAAAACATTAAAATAATCTGTCAGTTACAAAAATAATAGCGAGCAACACATTTTAAGAGAAAATACATGCAATAAATGATGTTTGGTCCACATACACATCTTTGCCACCAATATGACATAGAGGGTGTTCCTGGCTAAATTAGTATGGCAGGAAAACTTTTCACCCTTATGTCCTAGCTATATTTTCCGGCATACAACACACTGCAATAAAAAGATAAAGGCCTGGATAACGTACAATTTACAAAAGCCTTTTACAGTTACTAACTTCAAACCTGCATGTATAGTAGTACTGTGACTGCTATGCAATTTTCATGCACTTCCATTTCCATAGACTACTTCCTAAACGCGATAGCAGGTAAACTACTGCTAGCAGCACGATTGTGCACAAGTAAAACTGCATCGTACCTATTGGGTGCAGTGGAAAACTAACATTACAGTGATAATTGCGCTGTCCCTGCACTCTATAGAACACTGCAAAATAACATCCGATGATCTGATCAGAACACACACACACACACACACACACACACACACACACACACACACACACACACACACACACACACACACACACACACACACACACACACACACACACACACACACACACACACACACACACACACACACACACACACACACACACACACACACACACACGAAAAGGGCTCTTAGAGAGGACAAAAAGTAATCTAAAATGTGCCAAATAACGGTACTATTTTTTCACCAAATGCGATCTTTCTACACGATTTTAATGATTGTAAAGAAAATGTGCTGATTATGAAGGCAATCAATAAGGAACAATTCTTTGGATCGATTTTATCCTATTTAGCAATCAACCAAAGGATGGATTTTGTGATTGAATTTGAAGAAAGAATTGTTCAGTAAATGTGAACAATCAATAATTGCCTTCCAATTAGTTTTGATCTTTCAAACTGTGTCGAAAGATTGTATCGGATGAAAAAATTGTACCATTAATGGGCACGTTAAGGTGGACATGAAAGGATGGACTGATCCAGAGGAAGCTTGCATTTTCAAGACTTTCAAAAAGGCACATTTGTCCACTATGATTTACTATGAGGTCTACTGAGCATGTCAACAAGTGATTTGTAGATTCTACATACTGTAAAATGATATAGATTAGAAAAAGGAGCAACAGCCCTGGTAGTGGTTCCAGGGTGGGGCGCTCCAGGAATTACAACTATAATACAGTAATCTGACAGTCCATGCAACAACCGTGTCCATGCACTTGGGGCATATCGGTTTTGTGTTGAGTAAGCTTTTAAGACCAGAAGAGGAAAATGGTTGCCCTGTGCCCATACCTTGGCTATGAAATAATCCCAAACACTGAGTTCGGGAGGGATGAATTTTTCACGGAAAATGGAGGAACTCTGCTCAAGAACTGGAGAGGCAACAGCAGATGAACTCTCTCTAGACTGCAGCTTGGTAGAAGATCTGAAGGGCCTGGCCTTGTCACTTTCTTCTGCAGGAGGAGATATTACAACTACAATAGAAGACATACAAATGTTCATGTTGAAAGCAGGAATACAACAGATAAATCTACTCAACTTGACAATCAAGAATCATTGCTGAAACAGATTCAACTACATAAAGAGAAATACTGAGAGGAACATTAAGGCCAAATAGGGCAGATTAAGAAACATTAAACCCCTGTATACAGTATAATAAGCAAGGACTGCTCAGTAATAATCCTTATAATAATAAGGACTGTTCAACGGTATAATACAGTAGAGTCCCTGGTAACTGGAACGTATGCCTAGTACACACCATGCAATTTCCCATTAGATAGATGGGTCAATCAATTTCTGATGGATCCAATCAGATTTCCAATCGTTTTTCTGATCGATCACCTCTAAGCAAATCGTTAAGAAAAATGATCGGAAATCATATTGGACCTGTCGGAAATTGCATGGTGTGTACCAGGCTTTAGGTATCTGGCAGTCTCAACTAACTGGCATGCCTGGGGAGAAGGAAGAGAATGGGGGCAGAACTTTAGCCTTTTGTGCCACAGTAGCGACTTACCAAACCTTCAGGCGCCATATTCTACACCTCCTGCAGCTCTCAGTGGCTTTCCCTGCATGCATGTACAGCTCCTGACGTGTCACCTCATCCGAATTGAGTCACATGCATGATACGCAAGTTGTACATGTTGGATGTAGAAAAGCCGCTGAGAGATGCAGGAAGTGTAGAAGATGGCACCCAGAGGGTTGGTAAATCATTTCCGCTGTGCACCGCTCTGCATGGGGGGAGGTTATTGTTATTTTAGAGCTGGTTGCTTGACTTCTCAAGCAGCCGGCAAAACACATATTCGGCCTGTGCCAGATAATAGGGATTGTACTGTATTGTCAAATCAATCAGAAGTTAAGTATACTATAAATACAATGTAACCCAATAACTAATCCATAACTGGTCTGTCAATAACACCCTTCAAAAATGACAACTAGAAACAACTTACCTTAAGAAAGGTTGAGTATTTAAGCTGAAACATAATTTATTCTGAAACTGAAGAGATCTCACAATTCAAACATGCACAAAATGCATGCACATGCTCAACATAAATCATGTAAATGATGGGTTTTTAAATTAAAGCTTAGTTTGGTATAAAGCACTGGATAGAACAGTAGCGTTGGAGCTAAATTAGAGACTACATTAAATAAAATCATATTTAAATCTGCAGGATGTGAACTTGCACATTTTTGCCCTAAATTAACTTTTACAAAAACAACATAGAAGAAAACAACTCTTTAAAGGGAAACTTAAAGAGAGTCTGAAGCGAGAATAGATCTCGCTTCAGACCTCATAGCTAGCAGGGGCATGCGTGCCCCTGCTAAAACGCCGCTATAGCGCGGCTTAACGGGGGTCCCTGTCCCCCCAAACCCCCTCCGAGCAGCGGGGGAGCGCTTCCTGGTTGGGGCAGGGCTAACCGCCGCAGCCCTGCCCCATGCGCGTCTGTCAGACGCGTACCTCCGCCTCTCCCCCGCCCCTCTCAGTCTTCCTTCACTGAGAGGGGCGGGGGAGAGGTGGCGATGCGCGTCTGATAGACGCGACTGGAGGCAGGGCTGCAGCCGTTAGCCCTGCCTCCAGGAAGATCAGCTCCAGCGACCTTTTTCCGACCCAGGTTTGCGGGGGGTGGGTTGGGGGTGAAGGGACCCCCGTTAAGCCGCGGGATAGCGGCGTTTTAGCAGGGGCACACGTGCCCCTGCTATATATAAGACCTGAAGCGAGATTTAGTCTCGCTTCAGTGTCTCTTTAAGTGAGAAAAAAAATCAGTTTAACTGACCTGCAGTCATCCTGCCTGTCATTCTGCAACCTTCCAGTCGGCCACAGTGCCCCCCTGAAACCTGGCCAGATGCAGCCAGTTGTATGCGCAGTAGCAATTTTTACATACTGCGCAAAACTGCAGCTGACTGGAGGATTGCGCAATGATGTCGAGGGCACAGAAAGACTGCAGAGGTCTGGAAGAAGTCTAAGGTATTAGTTTTGTTTTTCAGTTTAGATTTCCATTAAGTAAAGCCCCATAAAATCACCTATGTAGGCCAATGGGATTGTTAGTGATCATTTGCGTTGAACATGTATAAGAGAGAAGTTTCCCCATATTTCCAAGAATGAAGAATAACAGGGAAAGGAAGAAAGAAGACAAGTATCTAAATGGTGCAGTATGTCCAAGTGTTGGGGTATAAACAATGGTATAATTTTATACTCCTAAAGGTAGGTTGCAAAAATTGCAACCACCAACAGAGCCTGAAAGGAGATGCGCGTCCCCACTCAGGTTTTCCAGCTACTGTGGTGCAGAAATTGGATGGTCACACTCCTAAGCGGTTTTCTAGGACACAATTAAAAAACCATACCTCTTAACTGCAGTGTAACACAAACAATGCACTATTTTGGAGGTGAACAATGTAATAAAATACTTAGGAACTGTTTAAAAAAAAAAAAAGAAAGAAAAAAAAAAGAAAAAGAGAGGCAGTCTCTCAAGGAAGGTGGCCAGAAAAACTGGAATTATAAATGGTTATTGAGCTCTGCTATGCTTATTTTTTTTATTTATATAGCGCCAACATCTTCAATAGCTCTGCACTGTAAGGGACAATGCGTTTCTCAGGACTTTGCCCACTTCATCAGGTCTGTACTACAACAGTGCCTATCAGCTGGGACCGGCATGTTTGAGGCATTCAAATGTGCCTGCCTCAGCTGGTAGGCACGGTCAAAAATCTTTGCAGGTGGATGCAGATGGCAACAAAGACATGAAAAGCTCATAATTAGAATTATTATTGATTTATATGGCACCAGCATCTTCTGTGGAACGAGAATGACCAATGATATGTGGATTCGTTTCTCTTACAGTTGACGTACATTTTGAAGGTTGGACAAATCAAATGCAGTTCCTGCTGATTTTGTCTCGCCCAGTTCCAAACTGCGTAAAATGTGCTTTGAATTTCCATGAAAGCTGGAAATAACAACCCATTGACCGTTTCTACTCAGTACCACAGTCCCAGAAAGTCATAAAACAGTTGTTAATGCAACCTTATGTCATTTTTACAAAGATAAGAAGCTCCTGAGATAGGCAAGCTAAGCACATGAGTAGCAAGTGCTTGCTGGGCGTGTCTGTAGTTGAACTACACAGAGTCTGCAAATCAGGATTTGGGGGGTGGTGTTCACCATACAGTGTACACTGTACAGGCTGTATTAGGCATGTTTTGTATCATCTTCCATCTGAAAAAATACAGCAGGCTGCAGACTGAAAGGCTAAGGTGATTTTCTGCCCCAAGAAATAAATGGTGGTCTGACCTTTCATAAAAATGTATCTAAACAAGGCAGATATGAACATATGACATCTGAGCTCTACAGTGTAAAATTAACCGATGTTATCCTCCTCGCTGGTCGATATTTACATGGGCATTAACTAGACAGGAAACTTCTCTAAACAAAGAGAGAGGTCATATAATTTTAAAAATAATACCATTATTAAGACTTGCTGCAGGAACAGAGAGAACATGTCTTTTGTTGACAGAGACTGATGTTCTATATTCCCTTCCATGTAGTTACTGGTACTTATGTTTGCAGTTTGTACATATCAGCACATGGATCAATAAACCCTGAGGCAAAGGCAGAATAATCGTATATCAGGCAGACCCATTTACCTTCCATTATATGTACTAAAAGTAGGTTTAAAAGAGACAGCAAAAGAGCACTTCAGCATAGGGAAAAGCCCTGTTACACCGCATCTCAAAGCAAGATCTAGTTTCAAAAGAAAAAGAATGCATTATCTAAAAATACAACACTCCTGCAAGCATAAAAGCAATTGAAAGTGAATGTTAGTAAGATAGGATGTAATGACAAAGAAAATATCAAACCAGAACCCATGGATTTCTAATATTCTATGCCAGACGTGTTCCGATAAATACTTCCAAAGATATTAATTTTGTATTGCCACCTCTCAGCATTGATTGGCAGTGTAGCAAATATTTTAGTGGTTCAGTCTCAGAATTTTTCATGAGATGTTTTTCTGTTCACTGGATTGTTGCATCCATCATATATAGAGAAAAGTTTAAAAATGCATTATATTAAAATATGGATGGTTAATTAGTGAGCTGCAAACTGAATGGAAACCTTCACAAGCAACATTTATTGTTATAAATGTCATTGCAATGCACATAAATGCATGCTGAATGCTGAAAAATAAGCTTATGATATAATGAATTGTATGCCCAGTACAGCTAAGAAATAGAACATTAGTACCGCGCTTCCCCAAAAATAAGACACTGTCTTATATTAATTTTTTTCTTCAAAATATGTGCTAGGGCTTATTTTCAAGGTGGTCTTATATTTTGTGGGGGTAGCCAGATCCCCCTTTAGTACATAGCCAGATCCCCCTAGTATATAGCCAGTGTAAATAGGTATATCCCCCCCTTCCTCTCCCCCCTGCCACTGCTGCCGCCAATTTACCTCCCCTGCTGCTGGCCCCCACCTCCAGAAAGTTGGATCCCCTCTGGTTTATGCAGTAAATTCAGATCTCAGATCAGCAGGGAAAGGCAGCTAAAGCCGTACAGTGACATCGCCACGGTAAACAGGAAGTAAACAGAAATCACTTCCTGTGTACGGGCTCTGTTATTGTGCAACTTTAGCTGCCTTTCCCTGCTGATCTGAGATTATTTGTTATAATTATGCACAGCGTAAGCCGGAGAGGGATCCGACTTTCTGGAGGAGGGGGCCAGCAGCAGGCGAGGTAAATCTGCAGCATCGCGCCGGGGTGTGTGTGCATGCGTGTGTGGCACTTATTGCAATCTGTCTCACTGTTTCTCGGTGGGTTAAGGTTTTACTGCAGGAAAGTTCAAAGGGTCATTAGCTCTGCTCTGTTTTATAGTTTAAAGACAGTGTGGTTTGTAAACTGCAAATATGACAGTCTGATGCAATGTTATAAAAAAAAAAAAAACTATATAACTGAAAATAAAAATATGATATTTTTGTTGTTACTAATGTTCTATTTATTAACTGTACAATATACAAAATTCATTATCTCATATGTTTCTTTGTGCTTCAGTGTCACTAAGTGCTGCACATGTAGCGAGACAACTCCAGCTCATGCAGCACTATTCATTTTACAGACGTAGCAATACTGAAGTTCAGAATCTTTAATATTGTATCACGCCTGAAGCTCATTTTCAGGTCAGTCATGTAGTATGAATGATTAGAAATCCATAGAAAGTAAGAAAAACACAGCCATTCGCAAGAAAGGGGGTAAAAAATGAAATCACTCTAAAATGCTGGCCTATTTCCTTAGTATGCAAAATCAGGTAAAGGCCTCAACTGAAATCTAGGTCCTTGCCTGCAGGGCTGGGAGGGCTATGAGTACTGATGGCAGTAAGGGCTTTGGAAAAGCCAACACATTCCATGGAGAACACAACTACCTGATGAGGGCTGGGAATAGAAAAGTATTTCCCTGCCAAAACAAAAAGAGAAAAGACATTCAGAGCAGGTGATTGGCTGGAAAGGGGTTTCACAAAGTACTTCAGGATATGGCATTTTATAGAAATGTCTGAGTAACTGGACTGGCTGCCTAAACTTAAAGGAGTTATCAGGCAAAGAAATAAAAATAAAAATATGCGTTTCACTTACCTGGGGCTTTTACCAGCCCCATGCGTGGCCCCCAAGAGGGCCACCAGGATCTCTTGCGACCCCTCACACCCTGGCAGTCGCTACTTTGATCTTCTTCCATCGGGTCACCGCTATAGAACTATCCCATCCAAAACCACCAGGCGCAGGAACAACTCCTTCCCCCAAGCAGTTCTGCTGCTAAACTAGTGGAGCAGTACAGTAATTTCCTTGGCAAGGAAACCTCTCAGCTGATTTTGAGTGATCCTCACAAAGCTTTGTGACTCTTTGAACTAAATGACTTTACGTAGGCCCCATGGGGCCGTTCTTATCTGTCAAACTCTGTGTTAATGTCTATGTAGCTTGAACATTTGTAGATGTCTGTTTTGTCTGCCTGTCTTTGTACCTGCATATGCCATGTGAACCACAAATAATTCAGAGTACGACTCTGGTCACACTTGGCAAATAAAGCGGATTCTGATTCTGATGCAGCCATCCTGTGCCCTCGTAGTCATTTACTGCTGCTTTGGTCCCCCTCCGTCAGCTAATTTAGTTTTTGCTGACCTCGGGGTCGGCGGGCCGCATTGCGTACACTTTTACGCATTCCCGCTGGTGCACGAAACATTAACACATACAGTACATTTTTACGCATTAGTAGTTCAACGCGTAAAAATTTAAACCACTAACGGAGGGGGACCAGAGAAGCAGTAAGTGACTACGAGGGCACAGGATGGCTGCATAGGGCTGGTAGAAGCCCCAGGTAAGTGAAACTCATTTTTTTTGCCTGATAACTCCTTTAAGAAAGCTTTTAGTCTACATTCCTTGATACCAAAATTAGAATGTTATCGTAAACACATCCCAATACCGTAAGGTAACACTATTCCGGCTCACAGGAAGCTGCTTCACTTAGCACACAACACTGCAGAGTAAAGATGCTGACACCATCCCATGTGGCTGCTGGGAGACTGAATAATTCATGTGCTCCTACACCAGTTCTATACTGATGTATTTTTCAGACTGAAATGTCTACAAAGCTATTTTGCACATGCCCTGACCCCACAGTCATCTTTTTTTTATTTTTTTATTCAGTATTTGCTCTACTTTTCAGGAACTAGATGTCCAGTTTAGGGAATGCCTGTGTACATTCCACAATTACAAAGAGAAACCTCATTAGAGGATGACTGTATGACAAGGGAATGATGAAACAAATGGACAAGTATATCCAAATATATTTTTCGGTATTTTGCAAAGGCAATACGTAAAGTCTCCACAAAAAGCTACCCTTTGTGGGGCTCAGGATGCAGAAACCGAATGCCTGGGATATCTTTACTGACGGGGACATCATGTCTCATCCTCCCAACAGATGATGGTCTCTACTCAGTTTTTATGGAACTTCTCTTACAAACACATCCATTCAATTCACAATTATCTTAAAGTAAACCTGAGATGAATCAAACACAAGGATTAAACTCACCTAGGGCTTCATCCAGTCCACTGTGGTCTGTGGCTTCCCTCAGTGTGCGGCTGTTCCTGTCCACTCTCCCAGTCAGTCCCAGTAGTCGGGGACTATTGTGCATGCGTGGACCTGGCAGCACACCACCTTGGTCATGCTTCAGTTGCCGGGAGCATTCTGCGACTGCAGTTGGTTAAGGTTTGTAACCCTGTAGGCCAAGAACGCTGCCAGCCATGGAGGAATGACCAAGAAGGCGTGGCCAGGGCAGCACATCTCCAGTAATCTCTAAAGGCCTCAGTCAGGGACTTTACTGAAACGGAGTGCGTGAGAACAGACGGGACCAGACACACCATGGGAGCCCACGGACTACAGGGGGCTGGAGAAAGCCCCAGGAAAGTATAAAACCTTGTGTTTGCGGTATGCTGTAAGGAAGCTGGACTATTCAACAAAACACCATTCTGAATGTGACCAAATATCTTGAACTAAAAGTTATAGTAAGTGGAAGATTTACATCAATAGTTATTTTTACTTTTTCTTTTGTATACGCAATTTTGAATGCCATATTGGAGACTAACATAATGACAAATAACATTAATAGTAACAATAAAGACTTTCTAAAGGTAGCCATACACTGGTCGATTTGCCATCAGATTCGACCAACAGATAGATCCCTCTCTGATCGAATCTGAGCAGAGAGGGATCGTATGGCTGCCTTTACTGCAAACAGATTGTGAATCGATTTCAGCATGAAACTGATCACAATCTGTGGAGCTGCCGCCGCCTGCCCGCCAGCTATACATTACCTGATCTGGCCGGCTCGACTCCCCCGGTCTCCGCTGTCTTCTTCTCCGCGCTGGTCTCTGATCCGGCTGGCTTACTTCACTGAACTTCCTGTTCAGGGGAAGTTTAAACAGTAGAGGGCGCTCTACTGTTTAAACTTCCTGCCGGGACAGGAAGTTCAGTGAAGCTGCAGCCCTGGAGCCCAGAGCAGAGAACAAGACAGCAGAGACCAGGAGAGTCGCGCCGGCCAGAACAGGTAATGTATCTCCGCTGTATTGCGTCGGTCATTCGAACGCCGCTATCGATGCACTCCCGACCCGCCGGCGAACGAGAAAAATCTTCCGCATGGACGGATCGACGGGAACGATTGATTTCGGACGGAAATCGATCGTTCTGTCAGCGTTTGCGCAACGATTTCACAGCAAATTCGATCACAGTGATCGAACCTGCTGTATATCTGCGGGAAAATTGTTAAGTGTATGTGCCCCTTTAGACAGATAACATATCAGTAAGCTTTGTTTAACTAGACAAGACTGACACTAGGCACGAAATGTGAAGAGTAGACATATTAATGAGCGCATAAAAATAGCCTCTAGCAAACGCACCTTGCACAGGTTTAATGGCCATCTGGCTTCTGCATGGAATCCGAGCTCCTCCTCCAAACACTGCAGACCACATCTTGTCATTTAAGGGATGGGCAACAACGCAGAATAGTTCTTGGCTGGAATGAGTGGCCAGTCCATGACTGAAGAGACTCAGGTAGACTGCAGTCAGGATTTCACACAGCAGAATGGTCAGTCCAGGCTGGGCTTCCTCTCCAGCAGAATTCAGGAGCTGAATTAATGAAGTAATGCCTATATGAAAAGGAGAAGCATACGGATTACATTCACCACAAATTTTCAGCAATATATTTTCTATACAAGGGTATTGTAAAAAATATTAAAATTTTATAACTACTGCATTTAAGAGGGAAGCAAAATAGTTTGTGAAGTACCTTATTTTTCGGACTACAAGATGCACTTTTCTCCCCCAAAAGTGGGGAAAAAGAGTCACTGCGTTGTATAGTCCAAATACAGGGAGTCCCCGACTTACAGTCAGGTTCACTGGGACCACGACACAATTCTAACATTTTTGGCTCTATACACAACCACAATTAATTTTAAATGAAACCTTCATGATGTGATTTAACTGCAGACTGTCGGCTTTAATTTGAGGGTATTTACGTCCAAATCAGGTGAACTGTGTAGGCTTTTCTCAGTTCCCTTTAAGGTGTTCACAGTACCTGGCCAATGAGAGGGTGAGGTGTTTGGAATCACTGCTTCATCCAGGCTTGTCGTTCTAATTGGCTGCCTATTTATTAGAAGCACACTCTGGTAAACCATGCCTGTAAATGAATTGGATTGTAAGGAGGCACTGGAAAGAAAACAAAACAAAAAAACATGAATATTTTAACCAACATGATACAATTATTACTGTGAACACGTTAAGTTGTTCCTGTAGTCATATTGTATATGGGGGGGGGGGGGGGGGGGGGGGGGGGGGGGTGTAGTACATTCTGTATTTTATTACTAATTTTGTATATTTGTGTATACCATTGTCTATTATTATGCAACCCATGTTTGTTGTACAATGTACAGTGCCACAGAATATGGTGGCGCTTTATAAATCAATAATAATAATAATTATTATTTAGTATTTATATAGCGCCGACATCTTCCGCAGCGCTGTATAGAGTATATATAGTCTTGTCACTTGTCACTAACTGTCCCTCAAGGGAGCTCACAATCTAGTCCCTACCATAGTCCTATGTCTATGTTTGTATCTTGTAGTGCATGTATATTTTAGTCTAGGGCCAATTTAGGGGGAAGCCAATGAACTTATCTGTATGTTTTTGGGATGTGGGAGGAAACCAGATTACCCGGAGGAAACCCACACAGACACGGGAAACCATACAAACTCCTTGCAGGTGTTGACCTGGCTGGGATTCGAACCGGGGACCCAGCGATGCAAGGCAAGAGCGCTAACCACTACGCCACCGTGCTGCCCATAAAGCACTTGAGCTGCAGCCACTAGGGTGCGCTCAGTAGGCAGTAGCAGTGTTAGGGACTGGCTTACGGAACAGGAAGAGCAGAGTTTCAAACCCAGGTCTCCTGTGTCAGAGGCAAAGCCCGTGACCAGTAAACTATCCAGCCACTGTAATAATAATAATAATGTGTACAAAGCTCAGAAAGAACCACTCATCATTGTTTAGCTACTTAGCTGACATCACAGTCTGCAAGGTAACAGCATTAAATATGACACCACCGTAGCAAATTTGACAGCCAAATCTGTAGAAGGCTGGAGGATTTGGATCAGGACAGCATTAAGACATTGGAGAAACTTAAACAAAATTATTTACAATGCTGTAAGCTAAAAAAGATCATTAGTGTTGACAACAAATATGCATTTCATCTTTAGAATTTTGTTTCTACCTCTACACCTGGACATCAAATTGTACTTGAAATGTTATCATGTATCACTGGCACCACCCAGTCTTGAAAGAAACAAGTTTGGCACTGCCCCACAAGCTGAACATTTCTCCTCCCATCATCCCCTAGCCAATTACACAGCTTCCTGTCCACCTTTCCTGTGAGAGAATGTGAAGGTGGGGGGAGCACAGATGCATAAATGTGTAACCTTAAAGTGTCCTGGAAAATATCTGGACCCACTGGGTTATACAAGTTTAAAATTGATATGTGAATGTTGAATTTCATCCTGTTTGATGTTATCTGTATATTTTCTGCGATGTGTTTTTTTTTTTTTTTACTCATCTTACTGTATGTTACTGTATGGAGATTGGAGGGAGCCTATGGGCAAATGAAGATTGCGGGGTTGTTTTTTTTGTTGTTGCGGTTTTCTATAAAAATCAAAAACAGTGTAATGCAAGGTTTCCTCGTTCATGCAGCTACACAACTATATTTCTATATCGGCACATTGTCTCATGCTCGTTAAGGTTAATTCCAAGCCCGTATTACTCTGTTTTTAAAGAAATAATATTAAAAAAAGCCAAAACATTCAAAATGTGAATGACATGTTGCTGTACCTGTTGGCTTGTCTTCCACAAAGGCACTGATATATGCAAGCGGAAAGGGATGCAGCGAGCGTATGCATTACATAAATCTGGGGGGAAACAATAACACATTACTCCAGTTTTCACTACAGTAAGAAAATCTCTCAAAACAGAAGAACAGGAGGAAAACGCTCATTGAAATATCCAGCAATAAAAGCTTAAAAAAATAAAAGCGCATAAACATCATAATATAGCTAAAGGAAGTAAGCAGACATTTTTGTTCTGATTGAACAGAACGAAATTTGGTAGTGTTAAAGTGAACCTGAACTCTTGCGCAGGACAGAAGGAAGACAAAGAAAACTCCACCCTGTATGTATTTAGAGAATGTAGCCTAATTCCCCCTCATCTGTCACTAATCTCAAGTGTAATTTGATCTCTCAGCTGTGTCAGTTCAGTAATCCCAGCAGATCAGCTAATTTGTAAACACAGGCTGTTAACTCTATATCTGCTTCCATGAAAGCAGGAAGTAGATAAACTGCAGATTTATTGCAGGTTTTCTATTAACTGTAAGAAAATAATGTAAAGTTTATTATGTCAAAGAATTTTGTCCGCAGCACCAGCAAATGATGAGTGTGCTAGGGTCAATTACAATAGATATTTCAACCAAAAACAGAAACCCAGAAACCAGCCCAAAGATAGTCAACGTAGTCAACAGTAGAGGCAACAGGAGAGGCAACAGGAGAGGCAACAGGAGAGGCAACAGGAGAGGCAGGGAAGGACGGTGAGTCCCCTCAGCCCAACCCCACTAATTTTGTGGGAGTCACCCTGCTTTTTCAAGGAAAGGAGAAGCCACGGCTTCTTTGGTCAATATAATAAGGTTTTTTTGTACAGTTACTAGGCACTTTATTATAGTATTATTGGTTTTGTATTTTGATTTGTTTATACAATGGAAGTGTATTTTTGCACTGATTATCACTTTTTGAGCAATTGCACTATATTCATATACTGAGCCCGGGTTCATACGACCTGGGGGCACTTGTTTGAGCCCCCAGTGTTGTTGATAACATATTATCAGATATGTAATATACTCTGCAACAGAATATAATAGCATGGATTTTTATGGAATCTTTTAATTGATTTTAATTTGTTGGATTGTATATTTTGTGCATTATTACCTGCATAGCGGGTGACTATTGTTAAATAAAGATCAATATAGAAGTGATATTACTTATAAATGATGCTGGTTCCTGGGTTTCTGTTTTTGGTTGAAATATTTAAAGGTTATTGTGCTGTAGCTTATATTTTAGATCGGAGAGGAAGTTCTGAGTTCAGGTCTGCTTTAAACAAGCTCTGCCGTTACAAGTGAATGTACTAACAAATCTCTTCTGATGATAGCCTACCTTGTTATTTTGGACATCGGGGTGAGGAGGTGAATCCAGATTTATTATGGTGTGTAAAATATCATTGGTCAGGTTACTCAGGTGTTGTAAAGGGTTGGCCACAACAATCTTGGAACTTGCTGTGCAAGCAAATAGGAGTGGAATTGCAGTCTGTGCCGTCTGCAGAGTGGAAAGGAGTGAGGCATCCTGGAGGAGAGAAACCATAATGAGCCCAGTGCCAACCATCATGTAACAAACAAGTACAGACAACAAAGACAGCTTACAGGATAAAATAGCCTATGACTGCAAAACACATTGTGACACTTCAGGCGAGGAACAAAGGCAGCAAACTGAATTATCTTGTGATAGAAGATTAAAGCTGCGAGCGGTTTTCATCAAGCCGTTTCATTGCATTTCTCAAGAGAATGTTCCCCTGAAAACATCCAGGAGGTTTCTGGCCAAGGGAATATTGATATAGACCAGAAATCTGCATTTGCCTGTTATTTCTTAGACATCCGTTTTAGTCTCATTTATAAACATGGAAGCTACCATTATTCCTTTTACTCAACCTCTTGATCCCTTTTGTTCTATAAAAATAGCTTTCTCATTAAAAACAGTGCCGTTGATCTCTATTATCTGACTACTTGTAAGAAAATATAAAGGCCCCTGACTTTCCATTTGGCCACTTTGTGGTAAAATACTTATTAATATACAAAAGGAACGTATGTATTTTAATACTACTTTACATTGTGCGAAATACACAATGTGTCCGTGTCAACTGTAGTCCCTTTTCATTTATTTTTCAGTACCAAGGCAAGAAAAAAATACAAGTGAAATAAAATGGATTAAAGCTGGCCATACACTGGTCGATGTGGCCAACAGATAGATCCCTCTCAGATCATTATCTGATCAGAGTGGGATTGCTCTGATCAAATCCCTCCACACACAATACACAGGTTTTCACAATCGATGTCAGCATGAAATCATTTGTTGAAAATCTATGTGCACTGCTTGCTGGGTCTCCCCATCTATGCATATCCCCATACAGAGTGTAGGGCAGCAGAGCTTCTCTCATCTGCATTTCATCACGTGGTTTCTCTTCACCGCCAGGGTTTCTTCCGGTCTCTTCACTCTAGGGAGCTGTGTGTCCTGTGACTAAACACTAGGGGTACTGTGGCAAGAACCTTACATGACCACTAAAGGCCTCTATTATTTGGCCTCTAGTGTTTGTCACATGACACACTGCTCCCCGAGACAGAGGAGGCAGGAAGAAGCCCCAGCAGACACGGGAGAAACTGTTGGCAGGCAAGCAAGAGTAGCTCTGCTGCTGCGTCGTTCTAAAATCAAACGCCGCTAGGGATGTGCTCCTTACTAGCCAGCAATCAAGCAAAATCTTACATTAATCCAAATCAATCGATTTCAGCAAAAAAATTGATCGGGCATCATTTGCAGCATTGATTTCTAGTGGATTCAATGAAATGATCAAATCAGTCAGCTATCGATGAAAAATTTCTACTAGTGTATGGCCACCTTAAGTCAAATATGCATAAAAACAGAATACCTGCTGTGATTCTTGCAAAAGCAGAATTAATTCCATGCGCACTGAGGCCAGACCTCCGCCATGAGAGCCATGGAGCACACAAAAACTCAGAAACATTCTTAAAAGCGACTGAAATTTCAGCAGCCACTGGCGCTTCACAAAGAGCTCTTTCCTCTCCCTGATAGAAGACTGATCAGAGGAGTCATCCAAGCTGTCCTCGTGGGAATATTCTACAGTCCCAGAAGAGCTCAGTTCATCCACGTTAACATTGTAATCACAAATCTTTTGAAGAGAAACTACTGCTCTTTCCAGCCAACTATATAGTTGGTATCTTAATTTGCCACCATCAACTTCATAACCTGTGGATAATGTCCGTAGCTCCCCAGTGAGAATCTTAAGGCAAGCTCTAAACTTAAGCTGAGCTGCAATAACATCTTCTGATGGACTGAGAACATCATGCTCATCAACACTAATGGATTCTGAGCAACTTGTAGTGGTCAGCCCTGGTTTATCGCTTCCTGTACTTTGTGAAGGTTTCAGATCCTTCATTGATAATCCAGAACCATCAAAATCCTCGTCTGAATCACTATCCCATTTTAACTCTAAAGGATCATCTTCAATTGCCATTGATGGTTGGCTCCAATCAAATAAATTGGCAGATTCTGTTTGCTTCTCCGATGACTGGTTAGACAAACCATTAACCATGGAATTTGACCAGTCAAAGTCACAGGCCGAGTCCTTCTTGTCACCTGGTAAAGGAGATGTAGGTAGGGAACCTTTGCTACTATCTGCTAAGCTCGAAGTCCGAAGCAGAGGCTTTAACTTTTTCACAACCTTTGGCATTTTGGATAGTACTTCCAGGGCGAGCATAGGGCATCCAGCTTTTAAATGAGCATGTGCAGTGGTGAAAAACAACCTTCTTTCACTCAGGTTAATTTTGTCAGCCAAGCCATTTTCCACTGACAGATGCATTTTGGTAGAGGACGGCTCCGAAGATCCAAATTTACGCCTCAATAACATGGGGTGAGTCCTTAAATAGTTGTAGAAATTGAAGACCGATGGATCACAGCTTGAGGACAAATTCCAAGCATCATCTGCAACACAAACACGGTTATCAACCTCCACTTAAATACAATACTACCTATCACCTAACGAAAGGGGGCACATTTTGCAGGTAGCCTTCCATATATACTGGTGGCAATCACTACCTCTATCTTCCTTCCAGTAGACATATATACAGTACATATACATAGAGAAAAAAACCAAAAAAGATCACAACCCCAAAAAACAAAAACAAACAAAAAAACCCTGTACTTGTACTTGTGTATACTATAATCAGTTACATAAGCTTTCAAGATGTCCAGGGTTTAAAATACTTTTCGGAGTCAGGATTGTGATATCTATACCTTTACCAACCCGCATGGCCTGGAAAACGACAGCAGAAACGAAACCGATCTAACTCCCTCTCCTGGCTGTGCCATACAACTAAAAGTGTGCAAGTTCTAAAACTGGCTGAGCAGGCTAAGGTAGGGAAAACTGTTCACAACATTGGCATAACTACAGGGGAGCAGTCCCAGCGACTGCAGAGGGCCCAAGAGCTATAAGGGGGCCCCCAACTACTAAATTCCCTCCGATAAAGGAGTCCATCCTTCAGATTAGGTAGGTTTGAGGCTACACTTGTTATGGGCATGAAGTTTATGATGCCCATTCTTGTTTTATGACACTTGCAAGATATTTGGAAGTGTGTGAAAAATACCGGTAGCCACATTTTTCATAGGCAGGAGCGCTGATGCCCTTATTTTAAATGGGTGCCTAAATCTTTCCCGCAAACAGGCGCCCAAATTTCCTGCTTCCCTTTAACTGTGTATATCAGGAGTACCCACATTTTTTTGGTCAAGGGCTGGATCAACCTACTTCAGACTGCTGGGGGGCCTGTAACATACATAAAACGATGTTGAAAAACATTGCATTGCATCTAGGTATTAGTTCCCTCCAATCATGGCCGGAGGAGAACTCCCAGCAGCAGCTATTCAGTCATGCAGCGCCCGAAGAATGTCTGTGCACTAGACAGTGAAGCCTACTCAGGGCACAACCTGCCTTCCAGTTGGACAGCAGTATCACCTGATGCAGAATTGGATTGGAAGCCAGCGAATGACTGCTGGCTGGCTTCTACAGTATGTGGATGGGTGGTGCCAGCACAGCTATTCAATATGCGGGCTACCAATATTTTAAGGTGCAGGGGGCCACAATTATAAGTTATACATTTTGTGTTTGGCAGCCAGTGAAAGAGCCTCGGGGGCCGCATTCAAGGACCACTGGTGTATATAGTGCTTTGCCTAGAATTCAAACATTAATATTCTGATACTTTTGTTCCATTGTACACATGCACAGATTCCCTATTCTTCTACATAGTGTTGTACCTTTGTCTTTAACTCCTTTGTCGTACTTTCACCAAGACTAAAGAAGGGTAAATCTGCATAAAAGACTTCAGCTCCCCTCTGCACACTGACTTGTGCTTACCTTCTTCATCTCTAACCAGATGTTTCAGCAATGTGTCCAAGGCTTGCTTGTAATGCTCCAGGATCCAGTAAGCCAGGCTTCTAATAAAAGGGTCAGCATGCACACTGGAGAGCGTGGCCTCTCGGCTGTGAGATTCTACTCCCAGAACTCTCCTTTGTAGTATAGATTTATAGGTAGAGGACTTCTCAAATTCAGATTCATACAGCCTTGATATCACAAGAGCAAGCTGAATGTCATTTAGCTTTTCAAGGCAAACCTGCAACATAAATATATTACACATTTCCATCAATTCCAAAGCCATGAATCTTCTAATTAAACTAAAAATTCCACTCTGGCTTAAGGTGGAAACACACAATACAATAAAAAGATCTGATTTCACAGCAATTCGATAAAACAATCAGTTGTACAGAAAAATAGGAAGCTTGTTTTTAATTCAAGCAAGAAGTTGGAAGTGGCAGACAATCAGGAATAGCAGAAATTTCTGTACATTTTTCAGAAGATTGGTTTAGGATAGACTGTCAATTTATTGATTTATAGACTCGAACAATATATAATCTTTTTTTCATAATTGGGGAAAATGTAACGTGTAATACATTGGTCAGATATTTTTTTTCAAGGACATCTGAGGTGAAAATAAACTGATGAGAAAAACAATTGTATCTATCTTCATTCTCCTAAAAATGTATTTTTTTTAGATGTCCCACAGTTTTATTTTATATTTAAATCTAGTTTTTAAGTTTTTACGGTTTCATCGTCTCTGCTCATTGACACCTTTACTGAAGTATGCCAGAGCTCAAATCTATGAATTATTGACCCCTTTTATCTCTGTCCTGCACTTAGAAGCCATTTACTGACAGGAAAGTAGTTTATGCTTGCAATTACTTATCACTGAGGGTTATGCTATAGTCCGACCCAGTCTGACACGGACAGAAACTGTCAATTGCATACTTGATGTTTAACTCTTTCAGGTAGAGTAAGGGGAAAAAAAAAAAAAAAGAACACAGCCTAGTTATTTAGTGCATGGCTCTGTTCATACACATGTCTATCTCATGTCACATGTCACCTCGGGTATCCTTTAATGTTACAATCAGAAAAATAGATTTTATGTCCCAAATTGAAAAGAGATTAAAAAAAAAAAATTAAAACCAGGGAGAGGACTGACTAAATCACCAGCTACTCATACCTCCACTGCATCTTTCAGAGATCCCGCTAGGAGGAAGAATGCTGCAGAGTGCTCAAAGCGCTGTTTGCCAAGCAGAGAGAATGCATTCTTCAGTGCCGCCTTCCTCCATCTCTCCTCACTGAAGTTATTACCAAAAAACTTGGTCATCCGTGAATCATTCTGCGATCTACAACAGTAATCAGATCAAAAAAAAAAAAAAATGCAAAATGGGTAATACATTTCCAAATACATTTCATGCACATGCAGGAGTATGTTATTTAGTATTTTTTTTTTTACATAAAGTATCTGATAAGAACAGAGAAGGTAATAAGTAATAAAAACCTTGAGGTCTGAAACAAAACCAAAAAGATGGCAATAATGCTATCCAAATGCCAAACCCCATAATTCTGAGCTGTACAATACGGACAAGATTGTACAGAACACAGTATTATATAAAGATTGCCACCATATTCTCAGTAACTAAAAAGAGAAGGACCAGTGTCATTATTATTATTATTATGGATTTACATAGTGCCAGCATCTTATGCAGCACTAAACAATAAACGTTACATAGGGTTGCATAAACTACAGTATGTGGGGATACAAAAAACACACAATCAAAGACCAAAATGTAAAATTACACCGAAACACAATCAAAAAGGCATGTAAAACAAATATAGGGGTGGAAGATATGTACATTCTTTACATTGCAGTACTGGAAACACTAGGAGAGAGACACTCCTGCATGTATCATAGTCTCCTGAAGCTGAAAATATAAAAAGTCACTATGGCAGGACGCATACCCGACATTCAATGGCTAGCTTGTTATGTTTTTTTTTGTTATTTTTTTTTATTTTGTTAGTTTTATTTTTTAATCAAAGGACTGGAAAAACATAACTGAAAAGGAAAGATGTCCACCCAAACTTACATATAGCCACCTCCCCGATTAAATAAAGTGGGCCTCAGGGCAACTGAGTAATACTCTACAGGGATTACATAAAAAATTCCCCTTTGTACAATGATGAACATAACTATTTGCCAAAATAAGCTTGGATGTCATACATGTATTTCAGAAGAGGGACGAGGCACTCATAGTTAAGTGGGTTCAAAGGAATATTAAAACAAATTCCACTCACATATTCTTCTGATGTTGAAACTAGATCTGTTCCTTCAAACACAAATCTAGGACTTAACTTTCATAAAAGAGTGAAGTACATGATTGTTTTGCATCTAGCCTTAAAATAAAATAAATACGTATGTGTATGCAAATTGCTTTTCCGAATAGTAATTGGTGTTAAGGTCATATACACAATTGTATTGTTATATGAGTCTTTTTAGTTAAAATGTTTTTCTCTAACTATTTTAACTATTTTTTCCCGTGAGATGACCCTGGAAACAACATGTTGGGGTCCATCAGAGAAAGGTATATTAGAATATGAATAAGGGCTGGTTCACCCTGCAAGTTCTAAGTGACGGTGATTTGAAAAACTCTTGCCAATTAAATGCTGAGGTGAAAATAAACGGATGAGAAAAACAATTGTATCCATTTTCCTTCTCCTAAAAATGTATCTTTTTTAGATGTCCCACAGTTTTATTTTATATTTAAATCTAGTTTTTAAATTTTTACTGTTTCATCGTCTCTGCTCATTGACACCTTTATTGAAGTATGCCAGAGCTCAAATCTATGAATTATTGACCCCTTTTATCTCTTTCCTGCTCCCAGAAGCCATTTACTGACAGGAAAATAGTTTATGCTTGTAATTACTTATCACTGAGGGTTATGCTATAGTCTGACCCAGTCTGACACGGACAGAAACTGCCCTAGGAAAGAACTGAACATCTTTTGAAAAAAAACCAGGCAGAATTTTTCAACATCCTATGCTACTCACTTCAGCTTTCTTGGCTCCCGGCATTATTATGTAAGAAGGAGGTGATAAAGGGAAGAGGCACAGTAAAGTTGCCCATACACTATACAATATTTAGCCCAGTTTGACAATCAGGAAAAATTTTGTGTAACGCTGGAGAAAATTGATGCTGCGATCAGTCCCGCGATCCACCTGCTGGTGGTATTCAATGATCAGGGACGGTGGTTCTTCAGCAAATGTCACAGGCAATATTAATCGTAAAGTCAATCGGAGGACAATCGCTGACAAATTGGCGCTGCAGTCAAGTAGTGGCTGGATAGCATACTAGTTAAGGGTTCTAACACAGGAGACCAGAGTTCAAATCTTGGCTCTTCCTGTTCAGTAAGTCAGCACTTATTTAGTAAGGAGACCTTGGGCAAGACTCCCCAAAACTACTACACTACAGAGTTTGCCCTAGTGGCTGCAGCTCCGCCACTCTGACTAGAGAAAAGGGCAATATAAATGCTCTGCGTCTTATCTTTTCTAACTGACCTGATTCTTTTCAGCCATCTACTTAAACCAAACATTTTGTAACCCTCTTGCACATTTAAATCTTAATTATAAAATTGTACTTTCAAGATACCATGCAACAGACTAGATATGTAGCAGAATCCATATATAATCAAACGCAAAGCACATATTTCTCACCTATATAGCCCCCAAATGACAGCTTTCTTCTTCATAGCTAAATAGAATATAGCTGCATCCAAGGGATCGTTATTTCGCTGGAAAGCTGCCTTTGCCACCTGAAATATCAACAATCACACAGTAAGGTTTCTCCAAGTATTTTAATTGTACTTACATGACATGGTGGCCTATAGGTTGTGCTATTAAAGTGATTTTTAGGTTTTGTAAGCATACACTACCCGTATTTTGTAATAGACTAGCTGATGGCCCAGCATTGCCTGGGTATGTATTTTTCTGGTTTTGGCTCCGCCCACTTCTAACCCTAACACACAATTACTCCATTACTCAATTACCTAGTTTGTGAGCTTTGCAGTCTTTGGCACCAGTAATTTGCATTGAAATAAAACAAATCTGATTGTCTGTGGCTTTACCCCCTTTCCTGAATTTGAACCCCAGCCACCCAATGACCAACTATACTAGGTTTGAGGCTTGTGCCATTAACAGTGCAAAAATGGCAGCAATTAAATATTCCCCTTGAAAATCAATAGGTGAATTTTGAATGGCTTTTGTAGGCTCCACCCATTTTTCAAAATATTAATCCATGTCACCCAGTGACCAACTGTGCAAAGTTTGAGAACCCTACCATAAACAGTGTTATGCTGGGGATACACGGTTCGTTTCCCCCCTTATCAATCGAGCCGCTGATGGCTCGATTGATAATTTCCGACAGGTCCGATAACCCCACTCGATCCCCGCGGGCGGACAATAGCAGGGAGTCGAGCAGAAGATAAGGAAGCACCCGCGGGGACGGGGCGGGAATCGATCCGGACGGCGGCGGGGACGGGGCGGGAATCGATCCGGACGGCGGCGGGGACGGGGCGGGAGTCGATCCGGCGGCTAATCGAGCCGCCGGATTGAACCGTGTCTGCCCAGCATAAGAGTCTAGACTGTAAGCTTGCAAGGGCAGGAGCCTACCCCTTTGGTTTCCGGTTTCAGTGCAATTTATGAAATGAACGAATGAGGATGGTGATGTTATTCGTACATTACATCAATGGTATGTATCTGTACTTGTGTCACTGGTTTTCCTGATTGTACAGTATGTTGAACTGCTCATGTTTCTATGGTCCCCATTGTATGTTTTGCAGGTTGTACAGCGCTACAAAATATGTTGGGGCTCTATAAATAAATATATTATTATCTAACAGCAACTTCACTACATGTTATAGGCAAATCATCTTTCTTAAAGCGGTATAAAACCCTGACATAATATTCAATAAAAACATGCAAATTTTCTGAGTTGTCTGCTAGTTAAATAACAGATTCCAGCTAACTAATCAGAGTCTGCTAGTTTTAATATGCTCAATTTCGTTCCCTCCAAGGATCAATGGAAAACATAAGTGTCAATTTGGCAAGACTATTGCCCAGAATAAGCACATATTCTGTATATACACAAGTATCTGGTTATTTCTTTGTTCAAGTCATTGCAAATGAAGACATTTGGCGTAGTGACCAAACACCTTCTAAAACATGAAATATTTGTCCAGTCGAAACTACATTTATAAATGGTCTGTGAAAGCGCTAGCCTAAGGAAGACATTAATAGGTGTGAAAGTACATATCTACATTGCTATGCACTTTACAATCCAGCATACAAAACATACTTCTGTAAGTCCAGCTGTGACCATGAGCTCACTTCCACTGCTAACTTTCTCTCTGGGGACTTAAGAGAAAACTACTTCACTTGACAGCAAACACTTAGAGCAAGTGCAACGTATTACAGCACGCACAGCATGTTTACTTCAAGGGAAAGTAATGTTTAACACTCAAGATGCCAATCAACTTTCACTTATGTCATCCTTATTCCACCACTGAAAACTCCTTAACAAGGATGGATATATTTAAACATAGAAAATATATATTTTATTCCATCTCTGTTCTAGAAAGCACCACACTGTTACGACTGAGGTAGTGTCAAGATAACATGACCAAAATATATTAAAACACATGAAAGTCTGATTATGAAATCATCTGACTGGTAACACCGGACAAAATATATTGCAAGTAAAGCTTTACCTACACATTTTCACACCCATAATAATAAACAGATGTGGAATCTCCTCAGAGACTCTGTTCCGCTAAATACACCCCAGTCTCTCCATAAACCCTTCTAGTAATTCTAGTACTGATGATGTTTCAGCAATTTGCCACTCCACAGTCTTCAGGGCTCCTACACCATTACTCTGGCCAGTCTCTTAGGCCGGATCCACACTAGAAGCGCTTTTATGAGCGCTTTGTGATTGATTAGCGCTTTGAGCACTTTTTAAAAATGTCTCCAATTCACTTGCATTAAAATCGCGGTAAAAATCGCCGCAATCGCGTACCCAGCGATTTTCATGCAATTTTAATGACCGTGAATGGGAGAAATTTTTAAAAAGCGCTAATCTATCACAAAGCGCTCAGTAAAGCGCTTATAGTGTGGATCCGGCCTTACAGTCAATTCTACAAGCTGGTGTGGGAAGTGTGCCAAGCACTTTTCTTTTTGCGACCGAATGCTCCCTACCTTACTGGGGTGTAAGAATACATCTATTTAAATAAGTAAAGAAGTATGTGTGTGCGTATAAGAGTAAAAGTGTACATTAATGATACAATCTAGCGGTCAATTGTTTCCACCACAGTAAATCGATCATGACCATTAACGGCCTGATTCCATGAACAGATTCAATCAGATTATTGGAATCAATTTGTTTTCCAGATTGAGCCCATTAATCTGATTGGATTGGTAAGCAGGAATTCAGCTTAATGGGCACGACCGTTCGTTTCCAATTGATTACCATGGAAACAGTCAATCGACCCCTGGATTGTATCATTTATGGGCACCTTGAAAGAGAGAGAAAGAAAGGAAAGGGGGATAGTTGGACTAGATCCTGTCTGGAATTGAACCCCCAACTTCCTCACTGAAGAAGCGTTGCAAAGTACAGTATTGTCCTCTTCAAACAGAAGATATATAGGAAGGATGCCACATTCATACGTAAAAGTAGATACGTTGTCATTTCAGAACAGTGGGCTGAGCCGTAAAGAAAAAATAACTTTATTCCCTTTTAAATGTTTTCCCAGCTGGAAGTAACACCCCCCACCCCCCAAAAAAACCCCCAACTTGTTATATACTGGTTACTTACCTTTTCAATACATCTACGTAAGCTGTTTGTGTTCCTCACCCACCAGCCCACACCCATTGCCCTCAGTTCAGCCCAGGTGGGATCTCCTTTCTGCATTGCTGGCAGTGTGGCAAGCAGCTCTTCTTCAGCCACCGAATGAAAGGCCCAGGCAAAGTGACTTGTGGACAGGCCTGGTGAGAAAATGAAATCCATTAAGAAAAGTCACAAAGAAAAAACAAACTCAATTATAAACTCATGCGCAGCATACATACTGTATCCCCTTATATCAGGTGTAGAGACACACTGGCTCAAGAAAATGAAACGATTATGTATGGCAGAGCTCAGAAATGTTAGTCACACCATGATATAAGTTCAACTTATACAATCTACCTCTTTTCAAACTAAAATATGTATTACAAGGAATAATGTACAGCTCTTGAAAAACTAAAGGTTGTAAAACCATCGCTTTAGAACTCTACATATGAAAAAAAAAAGGAGAGAAGTACATTATTTTGGTAATACATGCACACTCATACATACATACATACATAGTGTATGGGATCTTTTAGCCAGTAACCTACGCACTTTAGACATGGTGACTATTACTATACAAAGCACTGCTATACAATTTCACAAATACTAAAATGACTGCAGGTAATCTTGGGATATACAAAACTATATACAAGGCAGCATAGTAGATCCCATTACAGCACATGTATGTAGTGTATTATTATAGAGATGACTAGAAAGAATACCGCAAAATTCAGGAGCCTAAAACACAAAAAAAGAACTGCTGGTGGAATTAGCAAGGGGGCTGGAAAAAAAATAGCATTTGTTGCCATGAATGGCAATTATAGAAAACAAAAAAAACAAAACAAAAAAACACAGCTGACTGTTAATCAGTAAGCTTATTGGCTGCCTGAATTCTGCGAACTATCTAGGTACAATAACATGAAAATAAATTAAATGGCTTATTCAATAAGACAAGGGGGGGGGGGGGGGAAAGCAACTGTAAAGTGCTAAAATACAGTATCGTTTAGCAGCTTTACCAAAAAGAGGCAGTACTGATCAGGGCTGTGGAGTCGGAGTCGTGGAGTCGGGCAATTTTGGGTGCCTGGAGTCGGAAAAAAATGCACCGACTCCGACTCCTAATGAATTTGTAACTGTAATTAAAATAGAAAATATGATAAAATGTTCTATTTCTCAGATAATAGTCATTAAAAATAATGTATATATACAGTATTTATACAGTAATAGCTGTGCTTAGTCCACAAAAATAAAATAAACCAATCAAAATTAGTTACTTGTGCTGCTTCAATAAAGCAGTCCCCGTATTTTTAAGATCAGATATACATATCTGATTGTGACTGTATATATGATGTGTACACAGGAATCTCTTATATATACTAAATAACATCTATGCTGTAAGAATAAAGCCTGATGTGTAGCTGTGCCACTAATAGAGATGGTCAACGAGATGGAAATAATTCTGCATTGATGCTGATTTATGCAAATGTATGCATCCCCTTTGCTGATGAAATCAAATAATTTGATATGTTGTTAAAATTTGGTTTGGTGACTACAAATTAAAGGGTAACTGAGACGGATGAAAAGTAAAGTTTTATACATACCTGGGGCTTCCTCCAGCCCCCTTCAGGCTAATCAGTCCCTCGCTGTCCTCCACCACCCGGATCTTCTGCTATGAGTCCTGGTAATTCAGACAGTCAGCGCTGTCCGGCCGCATGCCGCTCCCACAGCCAGGAACATTCTGCACCTGCGCAATAGTGCTGCACAGGTGTAGTATGCTCCTGGCGGCGGAGTGTGTGCATGCGCACTACGCCTGACTGGCTCAAGTACCTGGACTCATAGCAGAAGATCCAGGTGGTGGAGGAGGACAACGAGGGACTGATTATCCTGAAGGGGGCTGGAGGAAGCTCCAGGTATGTATAAAACTTTAATTTCATCTGTCTCAGGTTTACTTTGTTACACAGTAGTACTATACTCTACATATGCACTCCCCACAGAGCTGCAGGGAATCCACTGAGAATGCTGTGCACATTGAACACAGAGGTGTTGTCTGTTTACAATCTCCTCATTCCCCTGCAGAGTACCTGCACATCATTCTTAAATGTACCCACACTTACATTGCCTAGGGCCTGATAGATGTTCTTTGTTCCGGTTTGTACCTTTTACAAGTACTCTTACCAAGGACTAGTTTTAGTCTAAAGGGAATAAATATAGTAGTCTCCATATCCTTCTCACTTCAGTTGTCTTGTAAAATTCCTAAGCGTTGGCAGTTAAGAGACGAATTTCATGTTACATACTTTTAATCAACAAAATTGTAATATGCAAATTAGAGGAGTCGGAGTCGTGGAGTCGGAGTCGGTGGAATCCTAAACTGAGGAGTCGGAGTCGGAGTCGGTGGATTTTTGGACCGACTCCACAGCCCTGGTACTGATTGCCTTTCCATATCAAATAAGGCCATTTACTGCACACAAAAGAATAAGGTAAATCATGGAAAAAGGGAAAAATCATTTTCAGGGCCATAACCATAAAAACATGAAATCAAAAAGGCATGAACACAGAATCTAAAGTATAATGCATTATCTCATTTGTAACTTGCCAGAGAACAGTTTTCCAGCTTGATCAGCAGGATTAAAAACATTTACCATGAGAAATTGCAAAGTTAGCTTTTGTAACAAAAAGTTTAAAATCAACAAAAACATCAAAGCTGAAGGGCTTTACATAAATGCACTCAGAATATATTGCACACATTACAAGACTCCCTCATTCAAAAAAATCAGAAATTACAAGCATGAGTGGCTACAGCAAGCTGCATCTACAGTAACCTTCATTATACATAAGACAACTTCATCTAAATGATAAATATAGCTGTACCTGGCAGCTTTGTGTGCCAAGATGTGTAAAGTGTGCCTACTCTTTTCATGTAGATCTACAGAGTCATTTGAGTCCTTTTTCCAGATGAGGGGCCTAAACTTGAGCAACGCAGATATTGGGTATACTGCAGCATGAAGCTTTGTTCTTCTATCCTACCAACATGTTCTCTTTCTATCATATCAAACCAATGAACGTCTTTCTTTCATATACATCAATTGTGATATGGTAAAGGAAATAATATATATATATATATATATATATATATATATATATATACATATATATATATATATATACATATATATATATATACACATATATATATATATATATATATATATATATATATATATATATATATATATATATATATATATATATATATATATATATATATATATATATATATATATATATATATATATATAACTAAAGCCACCAACATGTAAATACTCCACGGCTGTATTGTGTAACTAGCCTTAAACTGAGATGTTATCTGTACATTTGCTTTTCCCCATTTCCCGCACCTCATTACATTTCACCTGTAAACACTTCCTTAGGGCTCACTTCTAATAGGAGCAAAAGCCATTTCTTGATTAGGCTGTGGCTCCCGTTGTGCTGTGTGGCTGCAGCCCGATTTGCTAAGCTGTGCCATGCATGGCTATAGGGATTCAGCAGCGTGTTGCATAAAATCTGCAGCATGGATTCAGCAGTAGTGGAAATAGTTCCTTATTGTCACTGTAATAGTCCATAGTAATTAGATGTAGGGGGAAGACAGGACTGCTTGCTAGTGATGGGAATTCCGCCTCTTAAGAGAATTGGCTCTTTTGGCTCGGCTCCCATTAAAGAACTGCCTTATCTGCACTCCAGAGTCTGTGATACGATACACTATGTACAGTCCTGGCCAAAAGTTTTGAGACTGTCAAAAATGTGAGTTTTCACAAAGTTGGCTGCAAACGTGCTTTTAGATCTTTGTTTCTGTTGTTTATGTGATGTACTGAAATATAATTATAAGCACTTCATACATTTCAAAGGCTTTTATTGACCATTACATGAGATTTATGCAAAGAGTCAGTATTTGCAGTGTTGGCCCTTCTTTTTCAAGACCTCTGCAATTCGACTGGGCATGCTATCAATCAACTTCTGGGCCAAACTTATTTGAGTTTCTCAGAATTAGTTGGTTTTTGTTTGTCCACCCGCCTCTTGAGGAATGACCACAAGTTCTCAATGGGATTAAGACCTGGGGAGTTTCCAAGCCAGGGACCCAAAATTTCAACGTTTTGGTCCCCGAGCCACTTAGTTATCACGTTTGCCTTATGACACGGTGCTCCATTGTGCTGGTAAATGCATTGTTCTTTGCCAACCTGTTGGATTGTTGAAAGAAATTGCTGTTGGAGGGCATTTTGGTACCATTCTTTATTCATGGCTGTGTTTTTTTTTTAAAAATTGTGAGTGAGCCCACTCCCTTGGATGAGAAGCAACCCTACACATGAATGGTCTCAGGATGCTTTACTGTTGGCATGACACAGAACTGATGGTAGCGCTCACCTTTTCTTCTCCTGACAAGCCTTTTTCCAGATGCCCCAAACAATCAGAAAAGGGTTTCATCTGAGAATATGACTTTGCCCCAGTCCTCAGCAGTCCATTCCCATACGTTCTGCAGGAGATCAATCTTTCTCCGATGTTTTTTTTGGGAGAGCAGTGGCTTCTTTGCTGCCCTTCTTGACACCAGGCAGTCTTTCAAAAGTCTTTGCCTCACTGTGCGTGCAGATGCACTCACACCTGCCGGCTGCCATGCCTGAGCAACCTCTACACCGGTTGCACTCCGATCCCGCAGCTGAATCCTCTTTAGGAGACGATCCTGGCGTTTGCTGGACTTTCTTGGACGCCCTGAAGCCTTCTTAACAAGAATTGAACCTCTTTCCTTGAAGTTCTTGCTGATTCTATAAATTGATGATTTAGGTGCAATCTTAGTAGCCACATTATCCTTACCTGTGAAGCCATTTTTATGCAACGCAATGATGGCTGAATGCGTTTATTTGCTGGTCCCCATGGGTTAACAATGGAAGATCAATGATTTCAAGCATCACCCTCCTTTAACATGTCAAGTCTGCCATTCTAACCCAATCAGCCTGACATAATGATCTCCAGCCTTGTGCTCATCAACATTCTCACCGAAGTTAACAAGACGATTACTGAAATGATCTCAGTGGGTCCTTTAATGACAGCAATGAAATGCAGTGGAAAGGTTCTTTTGGGATTCAGTTAATTTTCATGGCAAAGGACTATGCAATTCATCTGAACACTCTTCATAACATTCTGGAGTATATGCAAATTGCTATTATAAAAACTTAAGCACCAGCTTTTCTAGTTTCCAATATTTTTGACAGTCTCAAAACTTTTGGCCAGGACTGTACATATTAAAACAGAAAAACACTGTACACAATTAACAAAGGCTCAAACTTGGTTAAGGTGGCTGATAATGACCACCTCTGCTGAGAAGGAGTGTGTACAGCGGCCTCCAAATGCCTCGGCCAGCAATCAGCCTGGATAGCAACATAGCACCTAATTTAGAAATCCAGCATTTAGGTATGGTGCCTACAAGTCATTTAGTTGATGTTTTTTCCAATAACAGTAAACTGCTTATATTCCAATTCTGCTTTTAAATTGCAATTTAAAAATCAAAGCATATGGTAATGTCTTTTGCTAAGAAGCTGTAAGCGTCATTAGTAAAACTTTGCCAAAAGTTTCTGTCTAGGACAAAAAAAATTGTAAGGACTACAGCAAAGAAACCCGAAAGGGGCCCATACACTTACCGATTTTCCCGCTGATACACAGCCGATTCGATCCCTGTGATCGAATCGGCTTTGAAATAGTTGCGCAAACGCTGACCAAACTATCGATTTCCGCCCGAAAGCAATCGTTCCCATTGATTCCCGTTGTTCCTGTCGTGCGGATGATTTAGCTCGATTGCCGGCAGGTCAGGAGTTCGTTGATAGTGGCGTTCGAATGCCCGACGACCGCCGCTAGCAGCAATACATTACCTGATCCGGCCGGCGCAAGTCCCCACTGCTTCCTCTCCGCGCTGGGCTCCGAGTCCGGCAGGTTTCACTTCTTCCCGTCCTGACAGGAAGTTTAAACAGTAGAGCGCCCTCTACTGTTTAAACTTCCCCGGACAGGAAGTACAGTGAAGCTGGAGCCCAGAGCGGAGAAGAGACAGTGGAGACCGGGGGACTCGCGCCGGCCAGATCAGGTAATGTATGCGGGGGCCGGCGGCAGCTTCACAGATGGTGAATCGATTTCATGCTGAAATCGATTCACAACCTGTTTGCAGTAAAGGCAGCCATACGATCCCTCTCTGATCAGATTAGATCAGTGAGGGATCTATCTGTTGGTCGAGCTGATGGCAAATCGACCAGTGTATGGCCACCTTTAGTCAGATAGACGGGGTAATCACTTCTATACAAAATCGATCAGAAAAACTATCCGAAATCAGATAGGACCTGCTAGTAATGATCAGATTATCAATGCGTGTGTACCAGGCATTAGGAAATGCATGTGCAGTCAGGGAGTACAAACATGTATGGTACAAATCACCAAGCAGAAGATGCTACCCTAACACCTAGGAGAAGCACCGTTGTACCTGGGCCAATTCTGGAGAGGCAACATAGTTGATGCAACCTTACCACTTGTGCAGAATGTTGCAGTTAGCTGCTTTCTCTTGCAGCAACTCCACCTGCCACTGCGAGCAGCACTTCATGCTGTTGTATCAGCACACTCCTGAGCCTTAACATATAATTGTATTTGACTAAACTTACTAGAGTAGACATGAAGCCTCAACTCCTCCCTGGACATGGTGCACCTTCTACACAGTGCAGGCCTTGTAGCTCTCATCTTCAGCTGCTTCACAGATTGACCTCAGCAACCAATGCAAAATTCATGCAAAGTTCAAATGGGCAAGGCAGATTAATGCAGAGTCTGTGTAGATTTTGGCACTGAATACTCATGTTTAGCACCAAGTTATTAACTCATTGGAATGGAGCAGCAGGAGCGCCAAATTAAACACCACCATACCTACCAAGTATACGGCATGAAAATTGCACTGTAGAACTGGACCAGGGTGTTCAGTGTAAAAAAAAACATGTACACCTTGTATTTGTGTAACAGAGAAACACTGTAACTGTTTAACTGTTTTCTGTTTTCTTCTCTGGTCATATAACAGGAAACTATACACTTGAAAACAACCTATAACTTAAGATGAGAAGAGTCTCTCTACATCTATATGTTTGCCCATGGATTCTCTTGGTTTTTCTTCAAAGTAAGTGGTAGGCATCAGAGCCACTGCTCTACTTACCTAAAACTGCTGGTTGTTTTAGTTATGCCAAGTCAACCCTTAGTGGTCAGCTAATGACTGGATACAGACTATGACTTCCTGTGCTGGGCTTCTACTTAGCTTAAAGAGAACCCGAGGTGTGTTTAAAGAATGTTATCTGCATACAGAGGCTGGATCTGCCTATACAGCCCAGCCTCTGTTGCTATCCCAAACCCCACTAAGGTCCCCCTGCACTCTGCAATCCCTCATAAATCACAGCCATGCTGTGAGGCTGTGTTTACATCTGTAGTGTCAGTCTCAGCTGCTCCCCCGCCTCCTGCATAGCTCCGGTCCCTGCCCCCGTCCCTTCCCTCCAATCAGCAGGGAGGAAAAGGATGCAGGTGGGGACTGGAGTTCTGCAGGAGGCGGGGAGAGCAGCAGACTGACAATATAGAGATAAACACAGCCAGCTCTGACAAGCTGTTTGTCAGCAGCGTGGCTGTGATTTATGAGGGATTGCAGAGTGCAGGGGGACCTTAGGGGGGTTTGGGATAGCAACCGAGGCTGGGCTGTATAGGCAGATCCAGCCTCTGTATGCAAATAATATTCTTCAAACCCACCTCGGGTTCTCTTTAAAAGATATGATAGTAGTTATGTACATGTATCTGCTTATATGTTTCCTTAAAGAGAACCCGAGGTGGGTTTGAAGAATATTATCTGCATACAGAGGCTGGATCTGCCTATACAGCCCAGCCTCTGTTGCTATCCCAAACCCCCCTAAGGTCCCCCTGCACTCTGCAATCCCTCATAAATCACAGCCACGCTGCTGACAAACAGCTTGTCAGAGCTGGCTGTGTTTATCTCTATAGTGTCAGTCTGCTGCTCTCCCCGCCTCCTGCAGAACTCCAGTCCCCGCCTGCATCCCTTCCCTCCCTGCTGATTGGAGGGAAGAGACGGGGGCAGGGACCGGAGCTATGCAGGAGGCGTGGGAGCAGCTGAGACTGACACTACAGATGTAAACACAGCCTCACAGCACGGCTGTGATTTATGAGGGATTGCAGAGTGCAGGGGGACCTTAGTGGGGTTTGGGATAGCAACAGAGGCTGGGCTGTATAGGCAGATCCAGCCTCTGTATACAGATAACATTCTTTAAACACACCTCGGGTTCTCTTTAATATTCAATACTGATGAATGTAGTACTTGCATACGTATTGCAAGTTAATATATTGTGTATGATATTTACTACATTTTTCCATTCAATTGTTTTGTAACACCTTGCAACTCTTCAATAAAAATTTATTGATTGAAAAAAAAATAAAAAAATAAACAAACATGTAGACCAGGGAAGTATATGGTTCGGGTAATCAGATTCTCATCTGATTTTGGAATCTTGCAAAAGAACAGCAGAGCCCATTTAGTAGCTGTAAGTGATGCTTCTAAAATGGTAAGGCTTTCTCTTATGGGACTTTACAACTAGTTAAACTTTATAGGGATCAACTAAAAGGTTGTTCTAAATGCAACCATTCCATGGAGACTTAGAAACAATGTCAGCCATGCTCTATATGCATTATGTCAGGGGTAGGGAACCTTTTTGGCCGAGAGAGCCATAAACACGACATATTTTAAAGGGGTTCTGTGGGGGTTGTGGAAGAGAAAAACTGACACTTACCTTGGGCTTCTATCAGCCCCGTGCAGCGGTAATGTCCCACGCCGTCCTGCTCCCATCCGCCGTTCCCCGCAGCCGGCACCGGGCTATTATTCGTCTGACATACAGACGAATAATGCGCGTTGCCGTGCCTCCGCTCGCGTCATCTGAGGCTTACTGCGCAGGCGCAGTACAACGGAGCCTTGTACTGCGCTTGCGCAGTAAGCTTCCGATGACGCAGGCGGAAGCGAGCGGGTGCGCGGCCACTCTAGCGCAGCCGCAGTTGGATCCCATGCCGCTTAGACCGGGGCCGGCGGCGGAGAACGGCAGATGGGAGGAGGACGGCGTGGGACATTACCGCTGCACGGGGCTGATAGAAGCCCAAGGTAAGTGTCCGTTTTTCTCTTGCACAACCCCCACAGAACCCCTTTAAAATGAAATTCTGTGAGAGCCATACAATATGTTTAAAACTAAATACAAGGTAATGTGTACATTTTATGCAAAACAAACACTTTTAAAGTACAATAAGTGTCTGCATTCTTTAATAACGTTGTTATGCAGTTGCTAATGGTTAGCAACTGCATAACTTTATTAAAAACATGGTAGAGGGCCGGCTGGCCACAAAATGCAATCTCATTGGCAGACGATTTCCCCGCAAATGCAATCTCATTGGCAAACTATTTCCCCACAAATGCAATCTCATTGGCAGATGCAATCTCATTGGCAGACGATTTCCCCACAAGTGCAATCTCATTGGCAGACGATTTCCCCACAAGTGCAATCTCATTGGCAGACAATTTCCCCACAAGTGCAATCTCATTGGCAGACGATTTCCCCACAAGTGCAATCTCATTGGCAGACAATTTCTCCACAAGTGCAATCTCATTGGCAGACGATTTCCCCACAAGTGCAATCTCATTGGCAGACAATTTCCCCACAAATGCAATCTCATTGGCAGACGATTTCCCCACAAATGCAATCTCATTGGCAGACGATTTCCCCACAAATGCAATCTCATTGGCAGACGATTTCCCCACAAATGCAATCTCATTGGCAGACGATTTCCCCACAAATGCAATCTCATTGGCAGACGATTTCCCCACAAGTGCAATCTCATTGGCAGACGATTTCCCCACAAGTGCAATCTCATTGGCAGACAATTTCCCCACAAATGCAATCTCATTGGCAGACGATTTCCCCACAAATGCAATCTCATTGGCAGACGATTTCCCCACAAGTGCAATCTCATTGGCAGACAATTTCCCCACAAACGCAATCTCATTGGCAGACAATTTCCCCACAAATGCAATCTCATTGGCAGACGATTTCCCCGCAAATGCAATCTCATTGGCAGACGATTTCCCCACAAATGCAATCTCATTGGCAGATGCAATCTCATTGGCAGACAATTTCCCCACAAGTGCAATCTCATTGGCAGACAATTTCCCCACAAATGCAATCTCATTGGCAGACGATTTCCGCACAAATGCAATCTCATTGGCAGACTATTTCCCCACAAATGCAATCTCATTGGCAGATGCAATCTCATTGGCAGGCGATTTCCCCACAAATGCAATCTCATTGGCAGACTATTTCCCCACAAATGCAATCTCATTGGCAGACAATTTCCTTACAAATGCAATCTCATTGGCAGACGATTTCCCCACAAATGAACTTACCAGACTAGAGTGACCTCCTGGACCTGGAGTGACTGCGGCGGCGGCGACGGCTGCTGCTGCTGGCTTGTGCACTAGTGCGCTCCGGAGCAGTACCTATGGGTGCAGCTGCCTCCGGGTCGCACGTTGTCAGGTTGGCTCCTCCCCCCGCCAAGCTGCCTCAGTTCCCGCTGGCTGCGCCGATGTGTCACACGTAATGTGTGACATCACTTTCACAGGCAGCGCCAGCATCAGCGCATCCATCTGGGTCGGGCAGAAAAGGCGTTCTGGCGTGGGAGGCGGTGCCGATGAAAGAGGCACACATAAGTACAAAGACCCGGCATGGAGGAGGGGGAGCGGCGCAGATTACGGCGGGGCAGATTAGTAAACACAGGCTCTCTGGCTGCTCTGTCACACGTCTTTTAGCGAGCCAGAGAGCCATACGCAGGCATGAAAAGAGCCATATATGGCTCGCGAGCCATAGGTTCCCGACCCCTGCATTATGTGAAGTTATTTGCTAGCCCAATCACAAGTGATACATGCTTGCTTACCTTGATGAGAAAGCTGTGCTCTGTATGCTGGGGGTAGGGATGTAGTAAGAAAAGTATGGAGTCTAACAGCCAGGAAGAATTTCAGTCCACATTCATCAAGAGTTTCACCACCTAGAAAGATGATTAGGAATAAAAATGCTTGAAACGGCATCAGTGTAAAACACTATTTATCCTAGTAGGAGTGGGTCACACTAATAATTCAAACCAGACTGTAAAGGAAAAAAAAATCATTGGTGTTGTTTCTACGGACTGTGGAACACATGGTAAACAAAAACATTCCCCAGTGATGCACCTACGAGCGGTAAAGATGTTGAAACCTGTGATAAATTTAAGAATGTAAATCGGCCAGAGGAAAGATTTTACAATGCGAAAACCATTTTAAAGTAATATTCTTTAAAATAATACATTTTATTCATTGAGCTATATTTAGTAAAGCTTCTTGTTTACTGTAGGCTTTTTCCTCAATAACAATTTTGAGAACATCTTTAAAGTAGACCTCATCTTCGGAAATATCACTCCAAATGTAGGAGACCCAAAATGAATCAATCAAAAATTGTTCTAATTGAGCTCTGTCACGCGATAACGCCTCTGCTCTCTGCCTACTCAGTTGGCTGCTGGGATATTACCTGCTTATCCTTTTCTACTCACTCAAGCTGGCTGCCTTCTTCTGCCATTGTATCTTTGGCTGTACACTAAATACCCCATCGCTGTTCAAATCGCATAGTAAGGGGGAACGTCCTGCATCGGCTGTCAATTAAATTAGCATGTCAGAATGCACAGGAAGGTGTAGGCTGGAGACTGCTACCTTCTAGTTTGTGCGGCGTATGGGCAGTTCGATTTGTTTGAGAGCAGAAATCTCTCCACTTTTGCGAATGCCTAGTTAGAACATTGGCAGGAAAGTATTTATGGATTTAAAGAGACTCTGAAGTCGAGTCTAAATTCACATTTTTAACTTTTAGTAATGTTAAGCACTATAGCTAGTGCTAAAGCGCTGCATCCCCGCAGCAAAGAGAGGGGTTTATACCCCCCAAATCCCTTGTGAAAAATCCATGACTTTCTTGGTTGTGGATTGTGCTGCCCATGGAGGCAGAGCTTTGAGCTGCAGCTCTGCCTCCATGCGCGTCAATCTGCCCGCGAATCTCCTCCTCTCCCCGCCCCTCTCAGTGAAGGAAGACTGAGAGGGGCGGGGAGAGGGGGTGATCAGCGGGGATTGATACGCAAAGAGGCAGAGCTACAGCCCTAAGCTCTGCCTCAAGCAGGAAGCGCACCCTGGACTTAGAGGGGATTTTGAGGGGATGCAGCAGTTTAGCACTAGCTATAGTGCTTAACATTAATAAAAGTTAAAAACGTGGATTTAGACTGGCTTCAGAGTCTCTTTAAATACAGTGGAGCAATGGAGCAGCAAGCTTGAGTGAATAAAGAAAATCAACAGTAATACTAGGAGCTTAGTATTATAGAAATACAAAATAGTGAAAGACCTAAGTGCAGTGGCTGTGGCACAGAAGAGCTCCTATGATGGCCAACATACATAAATCTAATGGATTTCGCATAATGAATAGTAAGAAGTGTTAACGCACTTAAAAACACACATAAAAACTCATAGAAAATGCTTACCTTGGCTACGATCTCGACTTTCCCCTATGTCTGTACTAGTAGTGGCAATTGTGTCTGCCAATGCCATCAAAGACATCTGCTCTATCCGCGTCAGGCCTGGTAAACTAGAATGAAGCAAATGCTTGGACAGAACTTTTGAATGTTCTGGGCCAAAATAGGTAGGACCATACTGTGACAGGTTAATAACTTGAGGTTTTGGGTTTTCGTCTTCAAATTCTAAGGTGGAAAGCTCATCAGAGCTGATTGCTGGGGCTTGGAAAAGTTCATCATAGTTTTCATCATTTGCATTACTGTCCTTCTGTTTGCTGCTGTTCATCTGATTGCCAGATTTTTCTGCAGTGGACATGAATGAGGCATCTTCATCTGCAGCAAGAAGTGCATACAACGGTAGAGGAGGGACAGAATCTATTTCTGTATAGTCCGCACTTTCCAATTTGCTGAAAGTTTTTGGATCTCGAGATGTACTTCCACTTGCACTGATGGAAAGTGAACGGAGTCTGCGCTCTGGGTTTGACTCATTGTCATTAATTGAAACCACTTCTCCTGCAATACACTTTACAAGATGAGATAATATAGCCTTTGCTCTACGAACCTTCCCAAGATCCATTAATTCCAAGAGCTGCAATGGATGGTACTGTGGTAAAGTTGGAAATAAAGCATGGGCTGCTTCAAAAAGCCCCGAGTCCTCCATCTCTACAGGGAGGTCAAATGCATTTTTTTTGCCCATAAGTTTTTGTGCTAAACTAGTCATTGACCTAGTCATGGTTTTCTTTGGTGGATTGAGACCAGATGGAACTGACTGACTTTGTTTTACCAAATTTGTGATTGATGGAGTGCTACCATTGTAGGACTCTGTGCTTGAAGAATCCAGTTTAGAAAAAGGCTGCCACTGGGAATAGACATGCATTTCACAGTCCATTCCAACAACCAGAATTCCATCCCGAACCCAAGACAGAGACACAGGTAAAGGAAGAGAGCCTTCAACTGATGACACAAGGTCCACACTCCGAAGCAAGACAAATCTGGGCTGAGATGCGTTTTTGGTAGTATCCCATAACTGTAATGCAAAACTTTCCTTACATGAGGGATCGTGGGCTTTTCTTGCAACCTGGCCATACATGAGAAGTTTTGTGCCAATTCCTATAGTCAATAAATGAGAACCATCTTCTCTTGACATCCAATCTAAATGAACCAGATGTTTTGTGCTTGGTTGGTGCATCTTGTTGGAAGATAAAAACACGTCCTGTTTATTGTAAGCTACAAGATTGTTGTCAATACTAATGCCAGGCTCCAACATTGTGCTTAGCTCGTCTAAATGAATTGTCTGTTCCAAAATCCAGCAAGAGCCTCCAGTTGACTCGCATTCAAAAATACTAACATGCATCAAAAAGTCTTGGTTAGAGTTACTCGTTTTCCTAGGTGCTTGCTTGAATGCTACAGCCAGACAGTTTGTATGTGCACAGCTGACTTCTATTGGCCTGCCTGGTACACTCACTGCTCCATTTTGTAAGCCATCCTCAATCATCAAAGGCCATTCCTCCCAAACATATTCCAAATCAGTCTCCAGGTCAGCAGTAGAAAGAGATGTTTCTGACTCCACTCGGCACCGCCAGAACCTGACTTTACCATCGGAGCAAGAAGTTGCTAGCAGATAAGGTGCATTACTCACTGGGTATAGTGATGAAGAACTAAGATGCCCTAGAAACAAAACAAAAAAGTTAAGCTTGTGTGATCTTCCAGCTCACTTCAGACATAAAAGAAAAAAAAATAAATTCCACAGCGATTCACCTTGCCAGCAGTACAAATGCCGGCATCTCTGATAAATTTAAGAATGTAAATTGAGGTGAGGTAAAATATTCAAAATGGAAAACACTGACTAAATTTAAAAATGATTCTTGTACATCTAAAATAATGGGCAACCCTGACTTCCTACCCGGTTCAAAACTTTTGGCTTTCCTCTGGTGGCAAGTTGGGCGTATTAACACTAGAGGATGCCCTGGTAAATGGCAAACTCCTCCCTTTTGCAGAATTTACAGTCAGGTATCTGCCTCTAGCAATGGAATTCCTTAGGTGTAAACAATTGCACTCAATACTATTTTACTATTTTTTCGTCAAACTTCTGCTGGAAGGTACAACTTCAACCTTTGAGATTTACTTCCAAACAGACCCTTTCATTCCTGTGTTCCACCCTCAACGCACCTCTAGAGGAAGCCAAATTCTATTTTATGGAACAGTGGGAGACTGATATCGGAGCGTCGCTAGACGCAAAAGAGTGACAGCAAACCTTTGACACATTTACTAAAGGCAGCTTCCGCTTGGCTAGTCCATCGGACTTACTTAGTCCCACTTAAACTCTCAAAGATCTACGCCTCAGTATTAAATTATTTTAGGGGCTGTGCTGCTGCAGGCTCATTATGCCATATATGGTGGGAAGGTCCAAAAGACTCTAGATAATGGACCCGAGTGGCTACCCTTATATCCAATGTTACTCCCTTTACTAAAGATACAAAAATCTTCCTACTAGGCCATAAGCCTGACTCAATGGTGCATGCCGACTCACAAATTAATTCAACATATTGGCCCATATGCAAATCAATTTTTCTCTGAGGAGATAATTTTTCAACTTCAATTTAAAATAACTTTTTAGCACTTTACAATGGAAAAAGTACCAAAAGTAGGTGAAAAAGTACTGTCAAAATTATTTTGAGTATTGGTTTGCTTGTTGGTAGTTTAACCATTTAATGACACACTAATGTATTAAAATGTCATGCTTTACCCTATTAACAGCAACATGACGTTTTAATACGTCGCACGTTCCCACCGCCGCTTCCGCTGTGTGCACGCCGCTACCGCCGCCATTTTTGTCGGGATCCCGTGCTGAGTGGTTGGGGAAGAGGACCGAACGGTCCTCTACCCAATCGCAGTGCCTGGAGTGAATGGACGTGACCGCGAACAGCGGCTACGTCCATTCACAAAAACAGGAAATTGTTACATTTCAATAAAGTGTTCACTAGCGCCATCTTGTGGCCAAAAAGTATATTACACATACAAAATACATACATATACAAGTACATACACATCATTAATAAAATTACACTTCCAACCCCCCCCCCCCCCCCCCAAAAAAAAAACCACTTGTAAAAAATATGCAGCTTAAAATAAATAGTTGCCTTAGGGACTCAGCTTTTTTAATCTATATTTTATGGGTGAAATTTAATTTTAATTTATTACATTGGGGCTGATAATTATGGCCAGAACAAAGAAAAAAACAAAACAGAAAAATAACACCTATATTTCAAAATAATATATTGTTGCCATACATTATGATAGGGACATAATTTAAATGGTTTAATAATCGGGACAACTGGGCAAATAAAATGTGTTTGTTTTATCCACAGGAGAATGTTTAATTTTAAAACTATAATGGCTAAAAACTTAGAAATAATTCTTTTTTTTTTTTTTTTTTAATCTCAAAACGCATTTAGAATAAAAAAAAAAATCTTAGCAAAATGTACTACCCACAGAAAGCCTAATTGGTGGTGAAAAAAACGAGGTATAGATCATTTTCTTGAGAGAAGTAGTAATAAAGTTATTAGGGAATAAACGGGAGGAGCACTGACAAGTGAAAACTGCTCTGGTCCGTTAGAGTAAAAACCCTTGGTCGTGAACTGGTTAAAAAGCATTTTATTTACATGTTGTAAAAATATCACCCAAGAGAAAACTCAAGAGTAAGGGGATGCCAGACGCGAGAAACATTATAGACCATGAGAGAGCAGTAGTCTCTAGACTCCAAAAATTCCATTCCATTTATTTTATAAATGGATACAATCAATAAAGAAAAAAGTTTTGGATGTTTTAAAGAAGGATTGTCAGCCACAAAATCAAATTCCATTTAAACACTGCAAAGTATTTATAATGCTGCTTGGAATCTCACCCTGCTTTGCATGTACTCCAATCTATTCAGAAATGTTTCTGCTGTAATAAATCTCATCTGTCAGCCTGGCTCTATTCTCTGCCATCGACACTGGAGAAAGCTTGTCATCTACCCTCCCACATTTCTGCTTCTCACTGATTGGTCTGAGCAAACTTCAGTGTTACAGACTGAGGCTGCAATGTGATCCTGTGCTCATGCATGGTTAGAATGCAAGCCAGAATGACACAGCAGATTGGAGGAGAACTAAGGGAAGAAAGGACATCAGGATTTTAGCTTTCAGAATGTAGGAATTTTTTTTTACTGAAATCAAAACTGTGGACGGTACAATACATCAGTTATGTAAGTAGATCAAGTATTTATCTACTTATATTTGTGTTTTGTTTTCCTGGCATTGTATGGCTGTCCCTCCGATTTTAAGGATTAAATTAGGTTGTTGCCATACACTCAGGCCACCCACTCATCTAATATTGGATGTTACAACCTGGTAAAACAAAATAATCAATATTTTCCTGATAGAACAAAACTTGTACAATGTATTTCTAGCTCTTTTCTAGAAACTAGTTACCTGCAGACGGCTTAACACTAATGACTTCAACAGCATCTGGCAAACTCAGCTCCTGGCTGTATACAAGCTCAGAAGAAAGGGTCATCTTGCTGGTACTCTGAAGATTGGCTTTACAGGTCTGATATCTTTGAGTATGAGGCGACTTTAATTTATCTCCTGAAGGTGAATTACAGGAGTCCTCTTTGGTTGGGACATTTTCAGATGAGTCAGAGCCACATTTATCCTCTGTTAAAAGCAGAAAAGCAGATTACAAAAATTATGAAGTCTGTAATATTGTTACAATTTACACTCCTATATCAAACCATTTCTAGTTGATAACTATGACAATACAGAAGAATGCACATACATAAAAAAAAACACTTTTGTCGCTTTAAAGGATCTTGGTTGATTTGTGGTGTAGTTGTGAAATGATTGCTTTATTGCCAAGTTGTAATTCCTACACCGTTCACCTGATTTGGGATGTAAATACTGTCAAATTAAAGCTGACAGTCTGAAATGAAAGGAACACGATGTGCTTTAACTGCAAATACATTGTGGTTGTGTATAGAGTCAAAAATGTTACAATTGTGTCGATGTCCCAATATTTTTGGACCGGACTGTATATCAAGCGTGAATACTCATGAAGGGGTCAAAAAGTATTGCTGTGGGGTCAATTACCACCACTTGAGAACTTCTCCCCTCTGACAGGGATTCTGCAATATAATAAAATATCCGACAGCAGCATCTGATGCTGACCGACCCATCCTAACTGCGGACAGCAGAAGTAATTCACTCCTGGTCTTTTTACAACACAGGTGACATAAAACAAGACAGATTATGGCAATGAAATAAACATACTACTGTATGACAGAACATACCCACACAGACAGGAACCGATTGCAGATGCAAGTTCCACATGTGCAATATTGAGCGCTTTTCTTTGGTACATTCAATTACCACCAAGTAAAATTTTTCAGAAAATGCATTCGAGCTGCCTGTAGAAAAATCAATGCAGTTAGAACCACACATTTCAGACAATATCCAGCCATGAAAATTGCAACAATCAATTTATTCTCCACTCATAGCAAGGGCAGCAAAGTAATTATACTGGTAGCGCAGAGGCTAACAATCTTGCCTTGCAGCTAAAAGGGAACCTGAAGTAAGAGAAATACGGAGGCTAACAAACAGAGCCAGCTGCCTGACTTCTATGCGCATTCTCTACCTCTAAATACTATAATGTAAGTCACTGGACCAGAATGAGCATGCAGATCAGATGCTATAGACCTGGTTTTACCCCCACTGGCTGCGTGCAAGTGCAGGTGTGTGACTCAAAAACAACTTAAAGGGACTCCGAGCAGTGCAAAAACTATGGAAAGATGCATATCATTTTAAAGCTCTCTTTCTCCTCTTTCCAATTATATATAAACCGCCACCCTACGTCTTTTAGTTTTCGCTATTTTCGCGATTGAAATTGCAGCAGCCGCGATTTCGACCGCGAAAATAGAGAAAACTAAAAGGCGTAGGGCGACGATTTAGGTGTCGTCAGAAAGAGGAAAAAGAGAGCTTTAAAATGATATCCATCTTTCCATAGTTACATTGTATTACACAGGGCGACTTTTTCTCAAAGTCAGCAGCTCCATTCAGCAGAAAAAACGTCCATTTACCTAAATCGTCGCCCTACGCCTATTAGTTTTCTCTATTTTCGTGATCGTAATCGCGGCCATTTCAATCGCTAAAATAGCAACAACTAAAAGGCGTAGGGTGGCGATTTATATATCATTGGAAAGAGGAAAAAGAGAGCTTTAAAATGATATGCATCTTTCCATAGTTTCTGCACTGCTCGGAGTCCCTTTAAGCCAAAAGCTCAGCGAGACAGCCACTCAATTGGCATTATTTATAAGGAAATCATGATGGCAGCCACCATATTCTTCTCACTTCATGTTCCCTTGAAGGCACCCATGTTTAATTCCCATGACTGTCTCCTTCTGTTGTCTCATGACTGTTATCTTCTCCTTGAGTTTGTGTGGTTGTCCTTGTGCTCCAGTCTACTCACAAGCCGTTCATATATTAGTAGAAGTGACATTAGTTCTATTTTATCAGCTTATTGAATGGGTCATATGGAAAACCAAGAGAACAAGGCAAAAAAGTCAGACAGACCACCCACATTAAGGGCTGGGACCCACTAGGAGCGCTTTTACAGCACTTGTAGATCGGCATAACTCTATGCCAGTAGATCCCTATGGGGAGTAGATACCTAAGAGCAATCCTGGAGTGTTTGCATCAGTGGCTACAGTAACCAGATCGCTCTGAGAATCGCAGTGAAATTTCAGCACTTCCGCAATTTAACAATTTAACTTTGTGATTGCCACAAAGCACCCGTAGTGAGCTCCGGCCCTCCACATGTTTAAACCAGCAGGAGAATAACCTCTTTACACTTGTTATAAGGCAGCCCATATGACAGAGACTGGTCTGCTTTCATTCAAAAGATTAACAAAGAAAACAGTTTACCCTCTGGGGCTCATGCTTTGCCTCAGGAAATGAAAATTAAAATAGCCATCTCTAAAGACCTGGTCACATGCTCATTCTTGCCACAAGTATGTCACATGCCCCGTTTCCACTCTGTTTAGCACTTTTAACACAGTGTGAAAGATTTAATAACTGTTACTGTCAATGCATCGTAGTTAAATACCTCACAATTTCAAGCTCTCATCAGTCACACAGTAAGCGCTCACATGTCAGCAACTTTCCCGATGTCTATCTTTTGATCTATTAAATTGTTTTTTGCTTCTCAGCCTGGGAACCCTAACTTAGGCGACATACAACTTATCAGGCTAGACTACTTTGACTAACATTGAATGCTTTGTTCCAGTACAAATCAGAATTTGTACTGGATCAGGATGCAAGCTGACTGCTGCAAGCAGATGCTTAAAGTGACCCAGCATCAAACATGTGTATAGTAAGGTTAAAGGATACCACAACTGACATGTGGCATAATGAGATAGACATGGGTATGTACAGTGCCTAGCACACAAATAACTATGCTGTGTTCCTTTTTTTCTTTCTCTGCCTGAAAGAGGTAAATATCAGGTATGTAAGTGGCTGACTCAGTCCTGACTCAGAAAGGAAGTGACTACAGTGTGACCCTCACTGATAAGAAATTCCAACTATAAAACACTTTCTTATAAGAAAATGGCTTCTGAGAGCAAGAAAGAGATAAAAAAGGGGGAAATTCTTATCAGTGAGGGTCACACTGTAGTCACTTCCTTTCTGAGTCAGGACTGAGTCAGCCACTTATATACCTGATATTTACCTCTTTCAGGCAGAGAAAGAAAAAAAGGAACACAGCATAGTTATTTGTGTGCTAGGCACTGTACATACCCATGTCTATCTCATTATGCCACATGTCAGTTGTGGTATCCTTTAAGCCTATAAAGATATGATGAGTGGTATGACTTAACAGTACTCTTTTCTTTTATTATGTTTTTTAAAGTGAACCTGAAGGGAAAATAAACTAATGAGATAAACAAATGTATCAATTCTCCTACTCCTAAAAAGTGACTTTATATATATCCCATGGTTTTATTTTGGATTTAAACATTTGCAAAGTAGATCTATTTTTATTTTTTTGTCCCTGCTCAATGGCAGTCTACTAAGTGTCCCAGAGCTCAAATATATTAAGTATTGACCTTTTTATCTATCCCCTGCTTTTAGAAAACGTTTTATGGATATATTTCCTTATCAGTAAGGGGTTCCACTATGATCTGGCAAGAATCCAACAAGACAAACTGTCACTTGCAAGCCTGATGTTTAACTCTTTCAGGCAAAAAAGGAAAAAAAAAAAAAAGAAAGAAGAAGCAACCAAGTTATTTGTGTGCTTGGCACAAATGAGTATGCAGTTCATATGCTTTGACTCTGGTCTGAGTCCACTGGCTGCATGCTTGTTGCAGGTGTGCACCTGAAGCAAGTAAAGTGTAAACATGGCCACTAATGATACAATTTGCTGAAAAAAAAAGTTTTATATCTTCAGGATGGTACAAACAGAGGAGGCCACCAATGGAGAGTGCTCCCCCCTCATCATCAGCGGTGTCCTGGGGGTGCAGGAAGGCCAATATACTGCGCGATTACTGAGCTAATCTTTAAAATGTGTGGCGTCTGACGTCAACAGACACCACCGCCATCGTACGCGTACTTTGTTAAGCGTGTCCACTATGGCATGCGACTGCGCAGGCGTACAACTTACGCGTACCTCACCACGCATGCCTACTGCAGTCAATGTGCTTCTAAGGAGGCTATATCTACCGAATAGTGCTTGCTTAGCAGTTGGAAACTGCAGTTACTTCCCACAATGCAACAAGGTTCACAAATGGCAAACCGTCAAGACCATGGCTCTGACATCACACTGTGGGAGGGGTTTAACCACAAAAGCAGCTATATAGGATGTCCCTGATGATCTAGTCGAGAAAAAGTTAAGATTTCTCATGGGAATGGGGGTTTCAGCTACAGATTGGATTGAAGTTCAATTCAGTTCCTCTTTAAAGTATGCATTTGAAAGTTTAAAGACCATAGACAAAAAAAAAAAAGAAAGATCTAATATGTCTCACTTTAATGCTAGGTACACGATGCGTTTTTTTTGGGCGATTTTCCACCCAACCGATTTTTTATTCTTTTCCGCTCAGTTCTCTTATCTTTTCTTATCAATTTCCATTCACTTCTATGAGAAATCGAGTGGTAAAACGATCGAAAGTAATACCGGACATGTTGGAAATTATCGAACGCAAAAATGTATCGTGCGTACCTAGCATAAGGATTCTATAATGCTATGCCGCAAAAGAAAAACTGGGAAGGGGTCTGAAAGACAATTAACCAGTCTATATATGTTCTGTTCACATTCTGTGCACATTTGTAAGCCAAAGCACTACCAAGACATTGCCTCTTCTACTCTTCATAATAACCAAAGATCAGCACCTTAGAACACAGCATATTTCTTATGTTAGTTATTATTGGTCATGTTTCCAGATACCGGTATTTCCAGACAGAAGCAGAGGTCATAGTATGAGGACTCAACACCTTTGTTTACTATACATCACTTAATCATTAGGAATGAAACAAAAAAAAAAAACACAAAGGCAAAGCAGGTAGCGCAAAACATAAATCCAATTTACTTAAATATTTAATGTTCCATTTTGTAGATTATAGCATTATAATAGAATAGATCACATAGATTGCTAGTAAAATAATAAGGAAAATCTTACTAGAATCTGACGAAATCCCGCTGGCCCCTGAAATATCAGCCTTATTCTGGGTTCCCAGTATGAAGTCTTCTTGGAAGACATGCAATAACTTTGTTTTTCTGCCACACTAAACAAAAAATACAATACAGGCATTAAAGAGAACTGTAGCTAGACCTTTACAAAACATCACAGAGTAGGTAGAAGTCGGCTTACCAGGTTAGTAATGGCATCCAGTTCTATAATACATCCTGGTCTAGCAGTGGATTGCTGACTAATTATATTAAAAACTTCACCAACGTATGTCTGCAAAGAGAAAAAAATATGTACTGTATATACATGCGTAAACGTAAATTGTAACATTTTAATTATAATATAAATATATGTACATGTGTAAAAAGAATAAATAGATGTCTGCAGGGGATGTAGTAGCAGCTGACCCTGGAATGACAGACTACCAAGCACTCACATAGGATTCCAATGACATGTAGCAGAAGAGGAAAGAGAGGCACCAATTCCATAAAACCCCTTTGTCACAATACAATGGTTTCAGCAGTGGGGTGATAAAGTGTTGCTCAACAGTTGTTCCGCGACCTCAGCCTCCTTGTCAGAGGTGTACACGGTCTCTGAAAAAGTGACTGAGGTTGCGAAACAACTGCTGCTGAAACCATTGTATCCTATCCCCAGCTGACTAAGGGATTTTATGGAATTGGTGCATCGCTTGCCTCCTCTACTGCGAGGCAACATCTGTACTAGAAGACAACTTTAAAACTATAGAATGATTCTATCCATACATCATGTCACTTATACAATATCGGATTGGCCAAACTCAAAACCGACCACACAATTTTACTCTAAGGTGCCATGCCAGTAAAAGAGGCAAACGTACCAGATCTTTGGGGGAATTTGGTGTAAATAATTGATGAGCGAGATAAACTGTATACAACATTTTGTGTCTGCGATTAAGTGTACCAGTCACAAATCATTCAAACTACTACACACACCAATTGACTCCAGCCTTTGCAATCTAGTTTTTTTCCTGCTAAGGAAAACAGAGGTTAAACCATGAAAATTAATTTCGGGCAGTTGTGAAAATTAATACTTACAGATATATCAGGGTTGGAAAGCTCACACAAGAGCTTTTTAGCATCAATCACAGCTTGATACAACCTTAAATTTTGCCCATCACTGGCAACAAAACAGGCACTCGGAGAATTGCAGTATGTACCTGGAAGACACAAGTTGTCATTAGCAGCATCTACAATTAATTGTGCCAGGTGGCAAAGTAAATAAATATATGTAATCATGGAAATAAGTGCAGAACAAGTTAAACACTGGTTTGATGAAATGACAGAATTAGCTGAAACTGATTATACTGAATTGTTCCCACTGAGAGCAGTGCGGCAGTCTTGCCTTATGTTGACATAGTGGACATGTATCCCCTTCATATATACCAGGGCTGTGGAGTCGGAGCAATTTTGGGTACCAGAAGTTGGAGTTGGTGATTTCATAAAATAAGAAGTAGGGAGTAGGATGATTTTGTACAAAATCCACAGCCCTGGTAAGTATTAGACTAAGGAGTCGGAGCCATTTTGGGTACCCGGAGTTGGAGGTTTCATAAACTGAGGAGTCGGAAGATTTTTGTACAGACTCCACAGCCCTGATGTATACGGAATGGTCCTGCTTTACACAACATCATGAGGAACCCTTCCGAGCAGTGTTTACCACTCAGCACCAGGGCCCAGGTTTATTAATGTGTCCATTAAAGGTACATTCCAGCTAACCAATTGAGATACAAAAGTGACATGAATGTCTGATTGATTGATAAGAGATTACTGTTCACGGTATATATGTTAGCTTCTTTTATAAGTACTGGATGTGCTATGATAGTTCATTACAACACTGGCAGTTATAAAATACCACAAATGTGTTCATTCCCATCAAAAACTGGCTATGAGATATTTCTAACTGTAACACTCTCATGGAGGATTGACCATGAGAGTGTTGCTATATTCTCATGGAAGACTGATCATGAAATGCTGCTAGTCACAACACTAGTGGTTATTTAGTAAACATGTTTTTTTTCATTCTCATGGGCACCTGACCATGAGAATGTTGCTATTTCCAACACTAGTCAAAACATGAGATGTTCTCACATAAGTACGTGTTCTGTGACGCCTCTAAAGCACGTTGTGATCACGCAGTCATGTGCCTTGTCTGCACAGGCGCAATGAAAAAAGCACATGGTGATCACGCACCCTTATCTGCACAGGTGCATGGATGAAACATGTTCTGCGCCTGCGCAGACATTGAATTCTGTCTATATAAAGGAGGGAAAATGCTTTCGAGTTGGGGGCTTTCGAAGGACAAGCAGACATGCCGTCTGTTGGTGTAGCCAAGTATTTCCCCTCCGAGGTTGCTGAGGTCCCCCCGATCTTCTCTGGGTGATGCTGCAATATTTCGTAAGAAATAATATTGATGTTCACTAATTACTCAAATACAATGTAACTATGATTCTGCAAGCCTAGATAATTATTATAACAGGATTGTAGCTCAATAAATATTACTATTGAACCTTTCCTCATGTTTTGCAGCAATTCATTTTACCCACTACGGTGGTGAGCAAAGTTAGAGGGTTTAAAAACCCTTCCCGTGAGGCAAAACACCAATCCAATCAGATTGAAGGGATCAGCCCAAAAAAACATATCAAGTCCATCAATCTGATTGAATTGGTTAGCAAGAATTTGACCATTGATAGACATGACCGATCATTTTCGATCGATTACCGCAGTTAACGATCGAGCTGCCATGAGATTGTATTATTAATGGGGACCTTGAGACAAGTGTGCTGTACGTGGTAGCGGAAAGCACGCCAACATGTTTCAATTTAAAATGTTGATGTCAGCAAACAAATGTAAATGGTTTATATCGAAAAAGGGTTGGAACCTTGTCTGGGATTAAGGGCTGGTGCACGCTGCAAGAGCTTTTTTTTAGCGCTAGGAATTTGAAAAGCTCTTGCTAATATAATGCTATGAGGGATTTTTATAAAATCACATCACTCGAGTGAGAACACACACACACACAGCATTACATTAGCAAGAGCTTTTCAAATCACAAGTGCTTAGAAAAAGCTCTTGCAGTGTGAACCAGCCCTTTCTGTGGTCTACTCTCCCATTATGGAGATTTTTCCCCAGTTCATGTCCCTGACACCCGGCTTTAACCACTTGATGACCCACCCTTTACCCCCCCTTAAGGACCAGCGCTGTTTTGAGTGATCTGTGCTGGGTGGGCTCTGCAGCCCCCAGCACAGATCAGGTTGCAGGCAGAGAGATCAGATCGCCCCCCTTTTTTCCCCCCTATGGGGATGATGTGCAGGGGGGGTCTGATCTCTCCTGCCTGCCTGGGTGTTGCGGGGGGGGGGGCACCTCAAAGCCCCCCTCCGCGGCGAAATCCTCCCCCTCCCTCTCCTACCTGGCCCCCCCCCCGGCGATCGAGGCTGCACAGGACGCTATCCGTCCTGTGCAGCCAGTGACGGGACGTCCCCTGTCACATGGCGGCGATCCCCGGCCGCTGATTGTCCGGGGATCGCCGATCTGCCTTACGGCGCTGCTGCGCAGCAGCGCCGTACAATGTAAACAAAGCGGATTATTTCCGCTTGTGTTTACATTTAGCCTGCGAGCCGCCATCGGCGGCCCGCAGGCTATTCACGGAGCCCCCCGCCGTGATTTGACAGGAAGCTCGCGCGAGCGGCTGCTTCCTAATTAATCAGCCTGCAGCTGGCGACGCAGTACTGCATCGCTGGTCCTGCAGCTGCCACTTTGCCGACGCACGGTATAAGCGTGCGGTCGGCAAGTGGTTAAAACCCAGATTGTCCAAGAGAAGAAACCCAGATTGTCCAAGAGAAGAACTAAATTCCAGCTCTTCCCCACTCTCTAAATAAAGGTTTTATTTGTTGTCATTTTCCTATTCACACTTCTGGTCAAAAAAGGGAGGTGGGGAAACTGGACTTGGACAATAACAGATGACGGGAAGGACAAACTAGAAGAACTTGTGACTGTTATTTCTCTATTCACTTCCTTTTTGTTATATGCCAATTTGTAATCAAGCCCATTATATGAATTTAATTTCTGCCATTCAAAGAATGGGTTTGAAAAACAAAAGTTTGCTTTCTTAAAACAGAAAGAATTTGCGATAATTCAGGTTGGAGTGAGCTTGAGATGTCTCCCAGGGCATCACTGCTGAATATATGCAAATTAACCATTGTTAATGGGTATGCACTTGTTAATTTTTTATCAGTTGTATTAGTAGGAAAAAAAAAATAATTTGCAACATTTGTCACAAAATAAATAAAATCATTCAATTTACAGTTTAAAAATTATTTGTTCCTCATTTTTCAAATTCCAGCCATACATAATGATAAAAAAAGTCTTAAATATGAATTCATTTCTAAGACTGTATTTTTTCCAAAGATGTTTTTTTGCAGAACAAGTGGTACCCTGTGATCTTGTACCTTTTTATTTTTTTGATAGGTACAGAAAATGCATAAATAGTAAACTTATAAGTGGTAAATTTCAGTAAGACAGGAACGTAACATTTGCAGTAAGGAACCAAGAAACTAAATTGGTAAGGAACACCAAGGAACTAAATATTTACAGTGAAGTTACCATGTGCCATCAATCAAAGTTCAGAAGCTGCTTAGTGCAAATAACTGCTGAAAATGAATAAACATAATTCACAGAGATTTTGATAAAAGACTCACCTAAACAATAACTTGGTATAAGTGTTGGCAACCAAGCCACATGGGAGAAAGCAGAAACATGAAGGGAATTAATTCGAGCCAGCTCGGAAACACCACCAGTAAAAGAAAGAGGTCCAACTGGATCCACTCGCCAAAGGATGAGTTCACTGTGCACTGCATTAGGATCCTGTTTTCTCTCTGTGGTTTCTACTCCATCCTGGTTTTCAGAGAAAGTTTCTTCTAGGAAAGAGTCATCTGCTGAGGTATCACCATCTGCCTCTACTACTGGATGCAGGGCATTATGATGAGAAGTAGTCAACAGCAGTGGTAACCCAGAATGGCAGGCCAGGTCATTAAGGTGAAAACGATGGCCACAGTATCGAGATTTGTGAGAAATGCTAAGCACAGTGGAAAAAGCAGACTCTTCCGCAAAGCTCACCTGCCACTGATTCAGGGAGCCATCTGCATGCTTGGAGATCATTAGTACATTAGGAGTGAAGATACTCAACTTTAAGCTGCTCGATGATTTACTCTGCCCAGCAGAAATGAGCATAGAGGTGGACCGTGCAATGCCTTGAGGTTTCTGTTTCCCCTGCTGTATGGCCAAGTCTACATTTTTAGTGCTTGCATACATCACTATACTTCTGCAAAGGGAATTTGCGTCTCCAGTAGGGAATGCTACAGGAATTCTACATGAAAAGGATACCTAAAACATAAAGATATTAAGTACTGAATAAAGCAGTTTGACTAAAAAAGAAAAACAACAATTGTATACAATATTAGTAATATGGCCTGGGTGCTCCCTGATGATGCACATACCGCCCCAACACACCAACTTGCTCAAATATCAACACAAGTTTTCCAACACAGTGTTTCTCAACATTTATGTTGAGTATGGTATGTACCCCTTGTGAAATCAAGTACCACCTGTCATGGTAAAGATTATCTCAAGTACCCCATGACAAAGATCTATTTAATTGTAGTACATGAAAACTTGGTTCTAAATGATTCCCAAGCATTTACTATTGCTAGTTATCTAAAATACTAATTTGGTGTTTATACAGGATCTATCAATTTAGAATTCTCTACATTTGTTAAATTTAGTTAACTATATCAATCCCAAGTAACTATTAGAAGTACCCCCTGGGGTACGCGGTTAACACATTGAGAACTTAGGCTCTAACAAACAACATTACTAGTAAAGAAGTGAAGCCGTTACCTTCCGACTAGATAGTATGTCGATTATAAGAGCACTGACTAATACAGAGAAATAAATTAGCTACATTAGGGCTACTTTCACACTGGTGCATTGTGGCAGTCAATATAATCACACTGCTAACATGATGCAATTATATTGTAATTGTACTCTTCACATTGGTGCGTTAGAAGTGCGGTGCAACAGATCCATTGGCAAAAACAATGTATGCAGTTACTGCATAACGCTTGTGTTAATGGTTGCAATTAAACTTTCTATGTACTGTATGCGTCGCACCACAGGCATAACATGCCACTTTTCCCCCCATTGTGATTCTGTTTTACCAGGGAATTCCACGCAACTCCCCAGTGTGAAAGCAGCCTTAGTGTAAAGCGTAAAAAATGTCCAACAACACAACCTGGCCCTTACAATAGTTATAGCTCAGCAAAGCCAATAATAACCTGCACTTGACGAAACATTCCAGGCTGATATTCATCGAGCCAATCAACATGCCACACAAGCAAAGAGCCATCCACAGGATGGATACTAAACAGCATGTCAGGATTCTTGTTCCATTCCGAGAGCAGGATTTCAATCTCATGATCAATAACAGATGAAGGGAAGGACAAATTAGAAGAACTCATGACTGTTCTTTCTCCATTCATTTCCTTTTTCTCACTTGGCAATTTGGAATCAACTGCATCATATTCTAAAAGGAAGAGGAAACGCTTAAAGTCAAACAGTTCATAAGTAAAACTTAACCATTTACTTGCTTCCATCCATCTCACATTCTGAAGCCTAAGTACTGTAGTAAACAGCTAACACAACTGAAAAACTGAAATGTACAAAGTCACACAATTTCTCACCGACAGCAAGTGCTGCAGCTGGAGGATGACTACTCTTCACACACGTCAGTCCTCCAACCAACCAACACCTTCATTACCAATGCAGACCATAAACTCTATACATGTTCAATTCATTCATAGACTTACCAACATAGTATTAACACTAATATTCTGTCTCATCTTTTCTGGTTAGTATGCATGTCTTACAAATGGTCTCAGACTCAATCTCTAAAAGCGACCATTAACAATACAATTCTCCAGATACTCGATCCTCCGATTCAATCATAATGTCAATCAGAAACTATGGTTCATGCCCACTAATGAAAGGAAAGCGGTTTTTCAATTTGATCAGATTGATGGAATTGATCCGAAAATTGACTGATTCCCATAATATGATCAAATAGGATAGCAGGTTGATATTACGATCAAATCAGATTATTGATCGTCCAAAGAATTGTATCGTTAATGGCCACCTTTAGAACAAACAGAGCTCTAGGGAATTCCTAAAATTCTAACAGCTGGGAATGTGTAATCTCTAGGAAGAAATGCTGGAAATATCAAAATTACATAAAAAAAATAATAATTCATATTTACGGTATATAGTTCTGACATCTTCCACAGCGCTCTACATTGCAAGTAGTCTTACTGCAGTAATTCGTCCATTGGTGTGTGTAGTCTAAGGCCAACGGGTAGGGGAGGCCAATTAACATATCTGTAGGTTTTTGTGATGTGAGGGAAAAAATTGAGTGCCCAGAGAAAACCCAGGGTTGGGGCGGAGTTAGCCATGGCGGCGTAAAGACGTGTTTCTACAGAGCTCCTCACTCACCCACAACGTATCAAAGACTGGAATCCGTTTCAACGCCCAGACCTATATCAAAATATGACTGGAAGATCCAAGAGCAAAAAGGGAACTAAAACGCCAAGCCCCGAGACCTCGCCCGGGCAGCAGAGAGTCACAAAATACCTCAAACGCAACGAGGCCACGCAGACTCCATCTAAGATGGCCGACACTCCGCCCAACACCGGCGGCACGGACAAGGCCCTGGAAGCAGCGGCAGCCACCACTAGATCTCTGAACGAGATAAGAGACTTCCTTCATAACCTCCCCACAAAAGACGACCTTTCTGAGCTTGCAGACCGGATCTCAGCGGCTGCACGAGCGGAGCTGCAAGTCGTACAAGCGGAGGTAGAAGCGCATGACGCAAGATTGGTAGGCCTAGAAGGAGAGATGGCGACGATGAAAACAGACCTAGCCAAACTGAAAGAGAGCAACCAACAACAAGTGATGGTGAACTCCCTACTGCGCGCAGGGCTGGAAGATCAGCAAAACCGGAGCCGACGATGCAACATTAGGGTACGAGGCCTACCGGAATCTATAGAAACACCGCAGATTGAGGATACTCTAACAAATATATTTAATGAGATCCTTAGACAGCCCGCTGGTCATATCATCAAGATAGACAGAGCCCACAGAGCATTGAGACCCATACCGGCTGAAAATGAACCACCACGCGACATTATTTGTAGACTCCACCATTACAGTGTGAAGGAAGCGATAATGCAGGCCGCGAGGAAAATGGAGGTCATAGAGCATGAGGGACGCACACTCCAGCTTTTCCAGGACCTTGCCCCGAGCACTCTGGCTCAAAGAAGAGCGCTGCAGCCACTCTTGAAAGCCTTAAATGAGAAAGGGCTCAAATACAGATGGGGATTCCCCTTCCAATTAAACATTTTCGGCGAAGATAAAGTGCACTCACTGAGGACACCGGCGGAGCTACCGGAGCTGATTAAGGCCTTGGACCTACCACAAGTTACAGTCCCAGAATGGCAACCAGATAAATTAATCATGGGCTTACCACAAAGAAATAAGAGGCAACGACGCTGAAAATATGGAGTATACAGAGCAGCGACTGACCAGACCCAGGGAGGCTTAAAAGGGTACAACGATAAGGTACTGTACAATCACCCCAGATAGTAAACCGCAGCCCCCCCCCTACTCCCTCCATAATGCCAGGATCTCCCAGCCCATATCACTTGCCCTCCGTAATCCTGCAGTACCTGAGCTTAGCCAAGTGCACACTATCTTACTTCAAAGTAAATAAGAAGAGTCTCCCCCATACTGAGCTTTACTTACTAAGCAACACACTTGGTGAACAGAGGGTCATACGCCCAGCCATTCCTGTGAACTATCACCTATAGAGGATCCCAGAAGACGGCGCATGTCTGTGACATGCACACTAAAGTCATATTTTCAACTTAGAGGGTCCGAACTGACCGCTATATTATCTAGTCCTGTAGGAGCCACTATGATACCTCTTTATACGCTAGCAAAGAGAACCTGCAATAGTCGCCTTGAAACAAGGACATACGCACACTTCTAACCAGACGCGGGATTGCATAGATACATGAGACAATGGGGGAACCTACCACACGGCCCAAAGGGGTTCCAGTCTTAAGGGCAACTTCCTTGATATCCCTGTGAGACTACGTGCACTCCATAATATCAAGCACATTGACATCTACATGGCGGTAGAACTGCAGGGCGAATGGGGGTCCGGGAGGGGGGAAGGGGGAGAATGTGATTTTGAATTCAAATCTCAACATAACGAAGCAATGGGTGTAATATAACTTAGAGTATCCACAGTAGAAATATCTATGATGTAAATAAGATCCGGGATACTTACCTTACAATCATCGGGGGGAGTGGCAGACATGGCAGTCGCATCTCCTTGAAACTAATGTTGTGGATATACTACATATGTCAACTAATATTTCATAGGATTCCTGAAGATATATATATACATACGTATAACAGCGTTCGTTGTGGGTGGGGTGAGGAGGGGATAGTCTGAAAGGTCGACTATGGTCTCTCTTCTCCCACATAGGATGACTCAGGTAGTCATTATTCCAAAAAGGAAAGCAGCTACGTTAGTTATTCTCTTCATGTTGAAGGGAAATTTACAGTTAAAGGTTATGTTCTCTCGGACCACTGTGTATCCTTTTGTGACGGCGCCAATTGAAAATAGCTCATTATACCTGAAAATACCATGGCAGCTATGAAATGTGTGTCAATCAATGCTAGGGGTCTGAATATACCTGAGAAGAGGAGAGTCTTGCTGAAAGACATGGAGAAGCAGGGAGCACAGATTGTTTTCATTCAGGAGACCCATTTTAGACGAGATAATCATCCCAATATACAGGATAAACATTTCCCTACCTCTTATCTGAGCGTGACTCCTGAATCAAAGACCAAGGGAACAGCTATATTGATTAATAAGAACCTCCCATTTATAGAGATTGACACCAAAACTGACCAGGGAGGAAGATTCTGCCTAGTCAAATGCCTAATCAGAGGAGTGAAATATACCCTGGGATCTATCTATGCTCCCAATGTAGACCAAGTTTCGTTCATACAGAATGTTTTGGAGGAACTTGATACCTTTGCAGAGGGAAGCATCATAATAGGAGGTGATTTAAATTTAGCTCTGAACCCCAAGGTTGATACCTCTCAAGGAAGGTCTGTGGTGTCACTAGCAAAAACTAATAGAATCAAAAAGCTTCTCCATGAACGACAGCTTGTAGATGTATGGAGGGTTACGCATGCAGATACTAGAGACTACTCCTTCTTCTCTGGTGTATTTCAGACTTACAGTAGAATTGATTATATTCTGATCTCTCACAATCTTTTATCGGAGCATATTGGAGCTGACATAGGAATTATATCCTACTCAGACCACGCACCTGTAAGTGTCACTTTAAACAGCAAATCTAAAAAGGATTGTCCTTTCACTTGGAGAATGAATATCTCAACAATGCAGAATGCTGAATGCGCCAGAGGGATTGAGAGAGAGCTGAATGACTACTTTCGGATCAATGACACTGAGGATACCTCGCCCCCCATAGTATGGGAAACACATAAATGTGTGTTGAGGGGCTTTCTAATTCAGATGGGGGCAAAAATTAAGAGAGAAAGAAATGCGCAGGTTAAACAGCTCACAGAAGAAATTCTAAGGTTAGAACTTAGGCACAAAAACTCCCTAGAACCGGAAGTACTAAACACACTCAAGGAGCATAGAACTAAGCTTAACAAATTTCTTCAGGAATATGCTAAACAAGCAGCACGCAGATGCCAAAACCTCTATTACATTAATGGGAACAAATCAGGCAGATTACTTGCCAAAGCGCTCAAAAAACAGATGCAAAGAACTTATGTGGCACAGATAATAGACACTAACGGGAGGAAGCACATAAGGAACGGCTCTATTGCAAGCTGCTTTAGAGGATTCTATTCTAAACTATATAACCTAGAAAGCCACCATAGTAAGAATGAAAAACAGATTATGAAAGAAACGATCCAAAGATATTTACATAAAGCAAACCTTCCCAAACTAGAAGATGAGGCAATTACGGAACTTGAATCTCCCATTTCTGAGCAGGAAATTAAAGGGGTCATATCAGGGATCAAGATAGGCAAGGCGCCAGGACCAGATGGGTTCCCAGCCGAATACTATAAAAAGTACAAGGATATTCTGGCCCCATACCTTTGTAAACTTTTTAATGCCCTGGCAGAAGGTGATACAGAGCTTAAATTTCCAGCACAGTCATTAGAATCTCACATTTCTGTGATATTAAAGCCAAATAAAGATCCATCAGCATGTGGAAGCTACAGGCCAATTTCCCTATTAAACCTTGACCTAAAAATTTTTTCCAAAATTCTGGCCAATAGGATTGCCCCGCATATGAACCACCTGGTACACTGGGACCAGGTCGGCTTCATACCAAATAGAGAAGCAAGGGACAATACAATCAGGACTCTGGATCTGGTCCAGCTCATCCGGTCTAGAAGAACACAAGGTATGCTCCTTTCCACAGATGCCGAAAAAGCGTTCGACCGGGTGGGCTGGGACTGGATCAGAGCAGTGCTGCAACACTCAAAAATGGGACCTAGAATCCTCTCCTCTATTGGAGCACTATATACAGTCCCATCGGCACGCATTAAGATCAATGGAGATCTCTCTAAACCACTAAATATACGTAATGGCACTAGGCAGGGATGCCCATTGTCCCCCCTCATCTTCGCACTAGCATTAGAGCCGTTCCTTTGTCACATTAGGGAAAATAGAAATATAATGGGTATTGAAGTGGGAGACACTGAACATAAAGTAGCCGCATACACGGACGATCTGTTATTTTACATCAAAAATCCAGCTACAACACTTCCCAACCTCCTGGAAGAATTTAAAAGATTCGCCCGAGTCTCCCACTTCAAGATCAACCTAGAGAAATGTGAAGCATTTAACGTGAGTCTACCTGAAGGCGCTAGGCAACAATTAGAAGCTGCATTTCCATTTAAATGGAACCCCAAATGCATTAGATATTTAGGCACTAATATCGCAAATTCCATGAGAGAAGTCTTCACCCTGAACTTTCCCCCGATGTTGGGAAAGCTGACAGAAGATCTTAAAAAATGGGAATTGCCCCAACTATCTTGGATTGGGCGCATAGCAGTTATAAAAATGAACGTGATGCCCAGACTGCTTTACTTGTTCCAGACCCTTCCTATTCACATACCAGTCTCTTTCCTCAGAAGGGTACAAATGACCTTTAATAGGTACATCTGGAAGCACAAACCCCCCAGACTTAAAAGAGAGATTTTATACTGCTCTAAACAAGCAGGGGGCCTAGCAGTACCAAATGTCACACTCTATTACCGGGCAGCGATACTTACAAGAGCAGTAGACTGGAGTAGACACACAGCCTGCAAACAATGGACCAAATTAGAACAAGATCTAACACCAATCCCTCTGACAGATCTACTTTGGATAGCAAACCCAGACATGTCTGATTGGCACTGTCCTCCTCTGTGCCTCAACACCTTTAAAAACCTTAACAAGATAAGACACATGACAGAACTCTCCCCGGAGCCCTCACCTCTGCTTCCATTACTGACAAACCCAGACATCCCAACGATATCTAACAACGACCCTAGACACTTAGAAGACAGAAGGGCATTAACACTCACCTCTTTCACAGTGATAAATGACTGGCCGACCCTTGACCACCTTAAAGAGAAATTCCCTCGACTCAATCTAAACTGGTGGAACCTATTCCAAATACGTTATTACTTGAGACGTCTAAATATACAACCAAGCATGATTCGCCCAGTTACGACATTTGAGAAACTATGTACAGGGAAAGAACCAATGAGAAAAATTTTATCAATACTGTACTCACTCCTGATTGACCAGTCAGCCCCCAACATGACCTTCATGGATAAATGGGAAGGCGAACTTGGAGTCTCACTCTCCCCACCTCAGAGGAGAAAGATATATATTTTTACCCATAAATCTTCCCTGGCAACACGTATCCAGGAAATTAACTACAAAATCCTGACGCATTGGTATCAGACACCCGCTAAACTTCAACATATCTTTCCAGATATTAATCCTGAATGCTGGAGATGTGGAAAACATAGGGGCACGCTCCTACACATCCTCTGGGATTGCCCTAAGCTACTACCTCTCTGGAGAGGAGTAGAAAAACTGCTAAGTGGGGTGATAGAGGGAGAGATTCCATTCACTGCGGGATTCTATTTGATACAGCACAACAACTGGTCAATCAGGAAGTATAAAAAATCTATGTTGAGACATATTCTCAATGCAGCTAAGTGTACTATAGTCAGACACTGGAAAAGCGCAGCGACACCTGACATACAAGAAGTGGTCAGGGAAATAGACCTGGTATATACAATGGAGCAACTTGCACACGTGGCCCAAAATAGAACAGAAGTTTTACAAAAGACATGGAGATGTTGGCTGGCATTTAGAGAATCGGAGGAGTTCAAAGCGGTGGTAGCGAATGAGAGATAGAGGAGGGACAATAGAGGTTGTAAAATAACTCCTAGTATTTGATGTATACATAACTCAGGAAAAGAGAAATTTTAGCTGCATAGAGGTAATTCAGATAGAGTGGGGTCGTCACACACGGACGCCCCCCGTCATCCTGACAAATCTCTAAAATATAAGACGGGGTGGTGTCTCCTGGGATACATAGTGGTCTTGACGTTGTTTTTGTTGTTGTTTTAGTTTTATATGTTTTTTACCTTTCTCACTAGAAGAATGGCCAATAGATACATAACCTATACCACAATGCTATTGGCAATAGCCTTTAGGTACAAACAGAGAGATATAAGCACGAATCTAGAGATGTGACCCTTATATTAAAAAGAAGGATCTTTACTCTTATATACTCCAACAGGGGGTTATCAAGGAATCTGGCTGTACCACATATTATGTAAAATTGTTAAAAATTATGTTATCTATATCTTTGATTGCTATAGCCGAACAAATTGACTTTGTATTCAAATTATACCTTGTACTGTGACGGCTTGTCTTACTAAATAAAGATTTTTCAAAAAAGAAAACCCAGGGTTGTTTCATGGTTTTTGTTCGATTTGAAATCTGATCAGATGTAGTGGAGAAAAAAAAATCAGATGGAAAAATGATAAAAGCCAAAAGTTATATTCATTTTCTTTTTAATTTTTTTGGGGAAAAAAATCTATCATAAATGTATATTGGTTCTTCAGATTTCTCTGGTTGAAAAAAAAAATTGAATCATGTACCGGCCTCTTTTAGGCCCAGATGAGGGGCAGTTAGTGTTAATCACAGGTGAGAGGAGGTTAGTGTTAAAGAGGAACAGTGAAAATAATGTCATAAAAAGTGCCTAACTTTTACAATGATTATGTATAAATTATTTAGTCAGTGTTTGCCCATTGTAAAATATTTCCTCTCCCTGATTTACATTCTTACATTTATCACATGGTGACATTTTTACTGCTGGCAGGTGATGTCACTGGAAGGAGATGCTGCTTGATTATTTGGCAGTTGGAAACAGTTGTTATTTCCCACAATGCAACAAGGCTCCCACAGTGTGATGTCAGGACCTCAGAGATGTAAGGTGCTGACATCACACTGTGGGATGGGTTCACCACAAAATCAGCCATACAGAGCCCCCTGATGATCCGTTTGAGAAAAGGAATAGATTTCTCATGGGAAAGGGGGTATCAGCTACTGATTGGGATGAAGTTCAATTCTTAGTTACGGTTTCTCTTTAAGCAAAGGAGGGGAGGTTACTGCTGGACACAGGTCTGCAGATCGCATATTCAGAAGAAAATGCTTTTTTTGTCCTCTCACAGGCAAAGGTACAATGTACACTCTTTCATCTGATCTTGGCCACATGTCTGTCTTTGACTACAACATACTGTATATATTGCATCTAAGGTTTTAAAGGTCGAAGGTTGCATTTGGGACAGCTCAGTCTTATGAAATTTTCTATGTCCTTTCACATTATAAGATTACTACAGTTTCATGTGAAGCCATTTATTTTATACATGCACACTGCACACCACTTCATGCAATACAATATAAAGGCACCTTCATCAGAGTTTGCTTCATCCTGGTTTGCTTCATCTGCACAGGTCTCTGAAGACTGCTGTTCAAAGCTCTTATTGAGCTGCTGAATGAAGACCTCCATAGACAAAGAGAAATGCAACTCTTTGTTGTTTAGCCAGTGAACTACAAATGGTCCACTCTTTTCTTCTGTCTCATTGAGGCTCATTGATGAAATGGAAGGCAGTAGAGGAATGTCTGAAGCGAAAATAACAGAAACAATTACAGAAGACTTTCACGAATGTTACTAAAAGAGAGAGGGAAAAAAAAAGGAAAAAAAAAAAAAAACCAAGCCAAGCCTACAGAGTGAATGCTTTGCACAGATTTAAGCACTAAAGTACACCAGAGATCTAAAATAAATAAAAAAATATATATACATACCTGGGGCTCTCTTGCAACCCTGCTCCGCTTGGTTTTGGCCCAGTAATTGGCCAGTCAGGGAGAACTGTGCAAGCACGGCTCTGCTGCGCGCCCCCTATCATGCTCCCATCGCCGGGAGCATTCTGCACCTACTACCGACTGGCCAAATTGCGGACTATCCAGGTGGCGCAGTAGGACGGCGAGGGACCAACGAGCCCGAAAGGGGCAGGAGGAAGCTCTAGGTATGTATGTTTTTTTATTTATTTTAGATCTCAGATTCACTTTACACTTTTTTTTTTTAGTTTTGGCACTTTCCTTTTAATTTTTATTCACCCTGTTAACAATACATTAAGGCACTAAACTCTACATGGATGATATATTTTAATAACAGAAGGAAATATGATCTGCTCTAAAGAGTTATCAGTCAATGAACATGCAGAGGCTGCCTATTGGAAATAATTGTGTCGAATTGGGAGTCTGGCTTTACCACACCTGTTGCTGGGTTGATGCTGGCCGCGATGTGAAAGTGACAAAGTGCATTGCCATGGAAAGGTGTATTCCGATGAACACCGTGTGCATCGTGTTGGTTTGGAGGATAACCCGTATGTGCTACAACTGCCAAAGATCTTTTTCTGCCCCTACGGAAATGCCTCAAATTCAACTAGAGGAGAAAATAAGAACAATGTCAATAATACTATTAATAACAACAAAAGTAAAAAAAATACTACGGTATTAACAACAACAAAAGCAAAAAAAAGGGAAGGGAAAAGTATCCACAGCTTCACACAAATTATCCAAAAGACATCTGCTACAGCCCTACAGTGCTCACTAACAAGCAACTGAGCAGCACCACCAAGCAGTTAAAGGACGCCTGGCCTGAGAGGGATATGGAGGCTGACATATGTATTTCCTTTTAGACAATGCAAATTGCTTGCCTGTCCTGCTAATCCCCTGGCTCTAATACAACTATGTTAGGTTTACATGATGCAATTTTCTGACATATTTATGGTCAGGTTGATTTCCAACATGTCCGATCATTTCCAATAGATTTTCTGATCGATTTTCCGCTCAATGCTATAGAAAAACGTTCAGAAATTCAATTGGAAATACGATCAGACATTTTGGAAATAATCGATCTGACAGTAAATCTGTCAGAAAATTGCACTGTGTATACCTAGCATTAGTCACAGACCCTTAATGAAGTCAATGGGAACTGCATTTGAAAAAAATGAAGTAGATACTTACCTAAGGAGAGGGAAGGGTCCTACAGAGCCTTCCAGCTCCTCTCTCGGTGCTCTCGTTCCTGCGGTGGCACCCCTGGTAGCAGTATTTAACTAGACTAGTCAAATACTGCTTTCTCCGGCTGAAGGAGGCTTCGGATGTCTTCGGGGAGCCAGAGTGCTCCTGAAGATGGGCAGCTCTTTACTGCGCCTGCGTGAGCACCCTCTCTCGCGCAATAACACAGGTGCAGAGCCGCCGGTCTTCGGGAGAACTCAGCTTCCGAAGACTTCCGAAGTCCCCCGCGGAAGGGAATTCAAACAGGAGAGCCAGCTCTGCACGGAGGGCACCGAGTGCAGCGGTAAGGCTCTATAGCACCCAGAGCCTTTCTCTCCTTCGGTAAGTATCTGCTTAATGTTTTTAAATGCTGTTCCCATGGACTTCAAAAACAAGCCTTTCTATTTAAAGTGGACCCAAGCTCTTGCATAGAACAGATCGAAAAAGTTTTCATGCTACATAGAAATGCTGTAGAAATTAGCTGCACTGAGCTGTGTTTATTTAGCTAGAGGTGAGTTTAGGCTCATGGACACGTCTAATTTTTTCAAACGACCAGTCGTTTGGACGTCAAATCGGGCGTGTGCACAGTCGGTAGTTCAGCTGATAACTTTAGAGTGTTATCAGTAGGTGTGATGCCCAGCACCTCTGCACTGGCTGTAGAGGAAAAGACAGATGCTTTAACCCTTTCTGTGCTCCCTGAGAGTTCATCCTGTAATTTTCCAGGGCATCAAGGATTTCTATACACTAATGAATATTTTATTTTCCCCTTATGGTTATCATACTATGCCTAATCTTTTAGTGCAGTGAGGAAGTCCTGAGCACAGATCCACTTTAAAGCAAACTTAAACCTGTGTTCTCCCCAAGCCCTAATAGCCAAGTGCTCCACCCAGCTAATTCTGGTGAGCACCCAGCTGTCATGGCTCTTTTATCAGGGCAGCACATACAGAGGAGGTGGGGCCAGCTAGCAGAGCAGTGAATAATAATTAAGGAATGGGATCACACACTTGCAGCTCTCTGGTTCTGCATGTGAGCAGCAGATCGGAAGAGAGTGTAAGAAACAGTCTCCTGTACCAGTGTACAGCGCTGCTGCCTCTATAGTTTGATGCCTGAATTTCCTTCATGAAAACCTGAATCCTGTAATTCAGGCAGAAAACTCTAGGGTGCAGAAGTGCTGTTCACTGGTGCATTGCACGATCTTTCTCAAACACTCTCCCCCTCTGCTGACACACGGACTGGAGAGCTGCAAGTGTGTGCATCCCGCCCATTAATTATTATTTGTTTCTTTACTGTCTGGCCCCACCCCTCTCCTCATGCTGTTGCCATACCAGAGGTAAGCGTCTCTTGTCTGAGGGGGGTGTGTGTGCACGTCTGTGTGACAAGTCTGTGTAGTGCGTGTGTGAAGGAATGTGCACACAGCAACACCCAGCAATCAGGTGTCAGCGGAGCACACCGATACTCTGCAAGGGTACTGAGGGAGCACTATCAATTGGGGGGAGACTTGGAGGCCCATCAGACAGCCCTGGGCCATTGCCCACTTTGCCCCTATGGAAGAGACGGCCCCTGTATTTCCTTGTCCCACCCCCACCCAGCTAATTTTTTATGTTAACTGGCTGGAAAAAAAATTCTGGAGAGAACATTGTAAACCTATAGCTTTCTTCACTTATCTTATTGCTACCTTGCTCTACATATCTATATAACATTGTTCCTCTAAAGCCCATTAACACCTCGCTCCAAAAACATATTGTCCGGTATTCAGGATCACAAAACAATGCATTGGGGAGGCCAAATACATGCAGGCGAAAATTCTCATCACCCATCTGCTGCTGGCTGAAGTCAGCACCTTGGAAGCTCCTTTATTAAGGGTAGCCAAGGTGCTCATCTTTTAAAGTAGTTAAGGAGGAAGTAACTTTGTGTAAAAAAAAAAAAAAAATAAAGTTCAATAAATTCTTTATCCCTGTGTATTCTTCTGTGATTTATTTCTTTACTCTGACTTTTTGTTTTTCCTTTTAGGCCAAAAAACCCACTAGGACCGATTTCTAATCGCTAGGGATTTGAAAAAGTTTTTGCTAATGCAATGCTACAGGAGATTTTTATAAAATCACATCCCTGAAGTGGGATCACACCCATAGCATTACATTAGCAAGAATTTTCAAATCGCAAAACGCTCAGAAAAATCGCTCCTAGTGGGTTTCTGTTTTCTTCTGAGTCGCTTCTCGGCTGCGGGTCCCTGCCACACCACCGCTGCTCCTTTGCAGAGCATATTTAGCCCAGTCATTCTTCTAATGAGTACCTTTGCCACCGTTGCTGACCACCTGGAGGGTCTGTGGCATAATGCTATGCAGGGAGCCCCGGCCTCCCCATTTGTCAAGGGTCTAAACAAATGAGAATCCACCCTTAGGAGGATTCTCACCAGTACACCAAATTTTATTGTATGCTAGTAAGGTTTTCCCAATGTATTTTATAGACGTTTATAGTTTATTCAATTAGTTAAATTGAAAAAATGATGAAAAAAGCAAAGCACGATAATCCATAGATCAGCATTAACCAAATTGGTTTCAACAAAATCATGTAGATTTTAATAAAAAGTCAACACCACCAGGTAAAAGATTATCACAACTCATCTTTACACAAGTGGTTAAACAAGTACTTAACATACAAAAGCCTTTCATTAAAAGAATATCAAATTGAATAGTATCTTTATGCATTTACCTCTAACACACTTTGCACACGTTCCTTATTGGAAGGGTTTCTTTTGAAATTGTTATTTACGTTGTCTGGCTCAACTATTTGACTGAACCCATCTCCGAATAAGAGACTGTCATTAGGTAGCAGTGTCTCTGCCCACAGACGGCAAATATTGTCCTTGCAGCATGTCAAAAGAACATTACATACAGAGCCCCTGCAAAACAGAAACAAGACCATAAATAGTTTTCAGAAATTGCTGCACAAATAAAGCCTTTTGTAAGGAACCTATAGAAAAAACATTTCATAATGGAATAGTTAAAATCATCATTGGGAAAATCTGGCACACAGTAATAAAGACAGGGCAGCAACAAGTCATAACTGCTCAATTTTGGGTATTAAGAAGAACAAAAGTTTGCTTTCCTGAAACAGAAAGAATTTGCGATAATTCAGGTTAGAGTGAGCTCGAGATGTCTCCCAGGCACCACTGCTGAATATATGCAAATTAACCATTGTACCCTTAGAAGCTAAACACACCTCCAGAACCGCTGGAATGCAATGATGTGTCAGCTTGTTAATGTGTACAGAGCCATAATAATCCAACATGCATACAGGCTGTTTCGGATTGTTTGATCCTCATCAGTGCATGGCATGGATTAATTTGGCTCTATGGAGTAGGGCTTGTAAATCCGAGAGGCACAGACTAACCAGCAAGCTCATGGTGACCCAGAACTCATTGGGGTGTGTAAGGGACTACAATGGTCCTAAAAGCCCCCTTACTAAGATGTTAAGAAAAACAAAAGTTGGATTATTATGGCTCTGTACACATTAACAAGCTGACACATCATTGCATTCCAGCGGTTCTGGAGGTGTGTTTAGCTTCTAAGGGTACAATGGTTAATTTGCATATATTCAGCAGTGGTGCCTGGGAGACATCTCAAGCTCACTCTAACCTGAATTATCGCAAATTCTTTCTGTTTTAGGAAAGCAAACTTGTTTTTCTTAACATCTTAGTAAGGGGGCTTTTAGGATCATTGTAGTCCCTTACACACCCCAATGAGTTCTGGGTCACCATGAGCTTGCTGGTTAGTTTGTGTATTAAGGATACACCACACCAGGTGGTGCCAGCATTCAGTCACATAGTTCAACACCAGTGCCAAGATAAAGCAGCAAATTACGATAAATCCTTTAAAAGGTAATCTGAAGTTAAAATAAACTTATAAGATAATGATTTGTATGTGTAGTACAGCTAAGAAATCGATTAGTAGCAAAGATTTGATTTTCATATTGTTTCCAGTACAGGAAGAGTTACGAAAGTTCAGTTATCTATGCAAAAGAGCTTCTCTGTACTCTACCACTAATTTAGTCAGAGAGAAATGCTATTTTCTAAAGCACTTATCTCAACCTGTCTCTCACTGTTTGTTTGTTTAAAGAGAACCCCATGCAGCATTGAAAAAGTAAAAAAACAACAAGATACTACTATCTGTTCCACGTCGCCTCCCGGATGAATCTGCATCGTTCCACGCAACTCTCCGTGGCCCCGTTCATCCTCTGATCACCAGCAGAACAATTCAAGATGGCCGCAACCTGAAGGTACTTTCTGGGTCAAGGCTTAGCTTCTGATTAAAGGAGGTGGGGGGCAAGGGGAGCAGGTGATTGATGGCTGGAATGGCAAAAGGAGGCTAGCGACAATCAGATTGTCGCTAGCTTTGAGGGGGGGGGGGGGGGGGAGGGCAGCAGCACCAGAGGGACACAGAGGCATGTCATTGGGTAGTGAACATGCCTCTGTTCTAGAACAGTGTTTCTCAACATTTTATAGGTGTGTACCCCTTTTAAAACCCTGTACTCATCAAGTACCCCCTAGCATAGTAAACATTATCACAAGTACCACTTGACAAATCTAAAAAAAAAATCTATATTTAAATCATAGTACATAATTGGTTCTAAACAATTTCCAAGCATTTACTATTGCTTTTAATTAGCTAAAATACTAATTTGGTGTTATTGAAATAAGATTTAACATTATCTAAAACTCTAAATTTGTTATATTTGGTTAAGTAAATCAAGCCCGAGTACCCCCTGGAACCATCAGAAGTACCCCCTGGGGTACGCGTACCACATGTTGAGAACCTAGGTTCTAGAATCTACACTTAGTCCGCCTCGGGTACTCTAAGGTTTTTCTGCCAGGAAGTTCTAAGGGTCATTAGCTCTGCTCTGTTTTATCATTGAACATACAGGGCTTGATTCACAAAAGAGTGCTAACTGTTAGCACGGCCGTTTTCACGTGAATTTTCGCATTGCGTGCGATCGCGAATTTTCACGCAAAATGACAACGTTTTCACGCGCAAATGTGAATTTGGGAAAATCTGCATTTGCGCCCCAAAACGTTATCGTTTCGCGTGAAAATTCGCGATCGCGCACAATGCGAAAATTCATGCGAAAACAGCCGTGCTAACTGTTACCACTCTTTTGTGAATCAGGCCCACAGAGTGTAATTTGTAAACTGCAAATATTAGAGAATGATGAAAAAACGGTATATGACTGAAAATAAAAATATGCTACTAATGTTCTAATAATTATACGCACGCACACACGCACACATTATATCATGTGTATAACATACTTTTTTTCCACTTTAGTATCACTTTAACAACCACTGTAGAGTGTTGGCTATAGCCTCTACAAAATATAAGCAGCTACAGCAAAAAAAACTGGCATTGCCTAGAAGATGAAGGGTGAACATAATTTAAGGTGCCCATACACACAATGATTTTCTCATTTGATTACTTGCTGATTCGATTCATCTGCTAGGAATCAATACCCCAATGTTAGATCAATCGGTTTTGATCAATTTTGATTAAAAAAAAAATAAATCAAAAGTGTTGATCGGACAGGATGAAAAATGTAATACATCGGGTGGGGCAAGAGCGTTAGCAGATCAATGGCCTATAGTTTTGCACTGCATCTAACAGTGCAACTCTGCATTTCGAAATATTTTCAACAGATTCCCGATTGGAATTTGTGGAAATCAATGTGCAGTGTGAGATAGGAATCCATTCCTTCTGAATTGTTTCTCTTCTGAAATAAATCATTTGCTTTGGAACACTGGGTGGAAATCACTTGACGGACAGCCTATTGGGCCAAAGTGCACAGATAGAGCGTGTGTGAGTGTGTGTAAGGGTGGGGGAATCGAAGGTAGGGTCCACAAGCACTATAGGGATTGGTCAGGGAACCACTGGAAATGAGCGCCGAAATCAAAGACATAATAATGCCTCAAAGCTGTTACAGAAGCATACAAGGAAAATAAATAAATACTTTAATCGCTAATTTATTTATTTTTTGTTTCATGTGGTGTCACATTGTACTGACCGTGGCATGTATTTACTGGTTTTACGCCAAGAGAATCCAGTCACTGCACGTGGATGAGCAAGATAGATGAAGGAAAAATCTACTTCTCCTTGACCTTCTTTCTCTGGGCTCGTAACCGGAGATGTAACAGCAGAGTGCCAGCTTTCCGCATTGTACCAAACTTTAACCAGGCAATCATCCTGCAGAAAGACACACAACAGATTCCAGGTGAAGCAAGAATAACATGACTGGTGAACAATGTCCCACATTGTGAAAATATCAGCTTTTCAGAAAAGATCAGATGACAGAATTCTGCTGATGGCCATAAACATACATCACCACACTTGCATACTAAAATGAATGTCAATCAACTGGAAAAAAAGGAATAATATTTAACATTCCATGTAGTACGTAAAGTTTTCTCATAGCTGGTAGTGTGTAACAGCAACAGAAGATTACAGGATGACCTGGGTCAGGGATTATTAAAATAAGAAACTCAGAAGTTACCATGAGTGACAGCCTACTGCTGTAATGCTCTTCAGTCTATGATATGTTAAGTCACTGACCCAAAACAAGCAAGTTGGATCCACAGTTCAGACTTTCCAGACCAGCTGTTTCATGTAAATGTCTTAAAGTATTATGGCTAGAGGATCAGAATTACAACCCAATAACTAGCATTTTCAAAAGGTAGAAAACCAACCTTTACAGATTCATAAAGAAGGGTTTATTTTACGTTCTCTGTAGAGATGTAATACTAGTAGTTACTGCTGGTTATGAAAGCTGGTGTAAAGAGGTAAATACCATTCACAAAGAGAAACAAGCATAATGAGCCAATTACCTTGCCAGCAGTTGCAAAGAACTCTCCGTCTGGGGAAAATTTCATTAAATGCACAGAAAATGCCGTTCTGAAAAATAAATTGTTGAGCCCATTTAGAGAATGAACTGCAATACATTTAGTGTAAATGTTACCTTTATGGATATGCCCTGTTTCCAATCAATTGACTAAAACAACCAGAAAGTAAGGGCCCCTTCCACACTAGCGCGTTGTTACCCTGTTTTGCAGCAGGGTAACGCTACACCAATGAAAGACTAAGGGGCACTTCATACCTGGTGCAACGCGGTGCCATCTGCCGGAAATGCCCAACTTGCTGTAAAATCAACAGTGCGTTGTCAGGCAACATGCCCAGCGACCAGAAGTCATGGAAGTATCTAGCGATGCAGCAGTTTTACATTTTTTGGCGCTCGTGTTGTGGTGCACATGCATGCAAGCAATTTTTTTCAATACACTTCTGTGCAATTCAAATTTCGGTCACAGGAAGTGAGCACTAGAGAGCCTCACTTTCTGCTTGGCTTGCAGCCAGAAGGGAGATTACTGTGTATTATCGTGGTAATCCCCAAAGGCTAATTCTAGCATTGCGGTGCGATTGTCGCCAGGCATGGGTTCACTAGTAATTACGAGTGTCTAAGCATTTGAATTTGTGATTTAAATGAGCCTTAATTACCTCAGGTGTGCGGCGGGGAAATAAGGGGTTATTTACCCACAAGTCCTTGCTTGGTATGTCGTGCGCTCCAATCAGCCTGCACACGTCCTATTGGAAGCGTTGCAAGCTTCACCACCGCACACTACCTCCTTCCGGCTTGAAGTTCGCGTAGTGAGGCTTGCAACGCGTCCAATAGGACGCATGCAAGCTATTTGGAGCGCACGACATACCAAGGACTTATGGGTAAATAACCCCTTATTTCCCCGCCGCACACCTGAGGTAATTAAGGCTAATTTAAATCACGAATTTGAGTGCTTAGACACCCGTAATTACTCATGAGCCCATCACTGCTCATTGCACCACAACACTGGTTTCCAATGTAAAACTGGCCTAAGGAAAAACTTGGTCACGAGTAGTGAGGCACACATGTGGAGTAAAAACCATTTGGAATACTTCACAATTCTTCATTTTATGACAGGTGTTAGATTAGTAAACATTGTATAGAGCAGCTGAGATTGGAAACCTAGTTATGTGGCATGCTGATTTGCCTATACAGTGTAACCATGGCACAATGGATTTATTTTTTTTGCTAGAGTAATACAAAAGGGCTCACTCATAAGAACGTCTTGGTGCTCATTTTCACAGACATTTTTCCACTGAAAACCGTTCACTTGCCACTGGGAAACAGGTGCCATAATGCTCTATGGAAATGTTTAGGACAGTTCACTCAAGTATTCACTAGCGTTACACTTACTAAATGGGAAAATTATGTCACAAGCAACTGTTCAGTTTGGCCAACAATTTGTTCAGATCTGTGTTCTACCTCAGTGGCTGCATCAAGATTCCCACACCAAGCTAATGCTGGAATACAATATGAGTGAGGACATGGTCCAGTAAGTGGTGACAGTGGAGCAATGGCACAAAAACGCCTCATGACATTTGTGTGAAAGATCTCTAAAGCTAGCTATACTAACCACAGCGATACAACTAAGGCCAGAAACTCACTAGGAGCGATGTTCTGAGCGCTTTGCGATTTGAAAACTCTTGTTGTAATAACGTAATGCTATGGGTGTGATCCCACTTGAACTATGTGATTTTATAATAAAAAAAACAAAAAAAAAAAACCAATAGCATTGCATTATCAAGAGCGTTTTCAAATCACTAGCAATTAGAAATCGCTCCTAGTGGGTGTTGGGCCTAACAGAAGGGGACATCATTCCACACTACGGGCAAATATTCGTAAAGCGTCTTATACAGAACATATATGTAGGCTCCAATGAGTATGTGTCATTCTTACTTGCACTGCCAGATACATTTCCAATTTGCCAAGTCTGCATCTGCTCTCTCCTGGTAGTCCTCATTAGACAGCTTCTCTACAGACGTGTTGGACCACAGTTGTAGGCTGCTTGATCCAGTAAGAAGGCGAGTTCCTGAAATAACAGTTATACTATTTACTTTAAAGCACAACTGAAATAACCATCAGGCCATCAGTAAAGCCCCATAAAAAAAGGCTTTGCTGGCCAAAATAAATATATAAATAAATAAATAAAAAAGTAGACTTCCAGGGTCACGGCTTATCTTCTGATTGGAGGAAGCTTACGGAGGTGGGGAGGTAAAGGACACAGACATGGAGTCGTGCAATACAGAAGGCAGGGGAGCGGCGATGAATGACAAGCGCAGGTAAATAGCAGGCTAGCAACAAACAGATTGTCGCTAGCCTTGCGGTTTTTTAAGGGCGGACAGCAGAGCCCGGGGGGAGGGGGTGGCCGGAGGCACAGTAGAAGGACACAGAGGCAGGTGATTGGACACAGAACATGCCTCTGTGTCCTATTAAGATTTGACAAACCCCCCTTGGGTTCTCTTTAAAGGTTATTATGCTGTTGTGTATCTTTTAGAGCAGAGAGGACAGTCTGAGTTCAGTTCAGTTAGCAGCCCCGACAGCTTGGCAAGTTGCGGCACACTGCCCATGCATGGTCATGTGCCCCACCGCGCTCCCGTGGTTGGGAGTGCTCTGCGACTGCACAGGCCCAGAGCCCTCTCAGTTGCGGGAGTGAGACAGGGGCGCGTGCAGCCACACTGCACATGTGCCGACTGGCCCAACTTACGGGGGTTCCTAACAAGAGAATGAGAAGGTGGAGGAATACGGCAGTCAGTGCGGAGGGGGCTGGTGAAAGCCTTAGGTATATATAAATCTTTTATACTTACTCGTCTCTGGTACAATTTAAGCAATACCAGTTGCCTGGCTATCCTGCTGATCCACTTCCTCTAATACTTTTAGCCACAGACCCTGAACAAGTATGCATCAGTTCAGGTGTTTTTGACATTTTTGTCAAAATAGAAAAACAATATGTTTAGGTCTGTGTAGAGTGAGAAGGACTTATTTATACCTAACATAGGTACTTCAGGTATATTTAACCCTGAAGTATGAGAACCATGTTTTAAACACAAAGCTTGTGCAAACTTGCATAATCAATTCAAATCAGAGAAGTGTGAATGGGTCCTAAGTCCTTAGTGCATGCTTGAGTGGCATCAAGGGGACTTTATCCTACAGCTGCTCTATGGAGATCCAAGGTTATTCATTTACCTTCACTACAAATTTTCAGAACAGCTTGACTTGGTTTTAAATACCCAGCTTTATTGCGCTCCAGGGGCGTAGCAAGAAATGACTGGGCCCCATAGCAAAAAAAAATTGTATGCCCCCCCACAACCTTCCAACCCCACGGACCTCCCACCCAAACATTCCTCCAGGACCCTCCACCCCAACAGTCCCACAACCCTCTAAGTACAGTATAAGTAGCCAGGTCTATAGATGTCCCCAGAACAGGTGGCCAGGGGTAGAGATGTCCCCAGAAAAGGTGGCCAGGGGTAGAGATGTCCCCAGAACAGGTGGCCAGGGGTAGAGATGTCCCCAGAACAGGTAGCCAGGGGTAGAGATGTCCCCAGAACAGGTAGCCAGGGGTATATGTGCCCAGTATATGTAGGAAGGGTACAGGGCCGGTTCTAGACTGGCACATATGAGGGGGCAGTCAAAAATGGTTAGGGGGCAACATGTTCGTGGCCATGTCATGTGGGTGGGGCTAACTAATGTAGTTATACTAGCTAATGTAGTTACATAAAAAAAATATGAAGTAAATGCACATAATGAGAGACAGCGTTTCCCCAGTAAACGCACATAATAAGAGACAGCGTTTCCCCAGTAAACGCACATAATAAGAGACAGCGTTTCCCCAGTAAACGCACATAATAAGAGACAGCTTTTCACCAGTAAACGCACATAATAAGAGACAGCTTTTCACCAGTAAACGCACATAATAAGAGACAGCTTTTCACCAGTAAACGCACATATTAAGAGACAGCTTTTCACCAGTAAACGCACATAATAAGAGACAGCTTTTCACCAGTAAACGCACATAAGAGACAGCTTTTCACCAGTAAACGCACATAATAAGAGACAGCTTTTCACCAGTAAACGCACATAATAAGAGACAGCTTTTCACCAGTAAACGCACATAATAAGAGACAGCTTTTCACCAGTAAACGCACATAATAAGACAGCTTTTCACAAGTAAATGCACATAATAAGAGACAGCGTTTCCCCAGTAAACGCACATAATAAGAGACAGCTTTTCACCAGTAAATGCACATAATGACAAACAGCCAGTGTCCCCAGAATATGTAGTCAGGGGTATATGCGCCCAGTATATGTAGTCAGGGGTATATGCGCCCAGTATATGTAGTCAGGGGTATATGCGCCCAGTATATGTAGTCAGGGGTATATGCGCCCAGTATATGTAGTCAGGGGTATATGCGCCCAGTATATGTAGTCAGGGGTATATGTGCCCGCTCCATTCCCCCCCCCCCCCCCCCCCCAGCAGCAACTCTCTCCTCCATTCCTCGCTCCCCCTCAGCAGCCAGCAACTTTCTCCCCCATGACCCCCCCCCAGCAACTCTCCTGCCCTATCCCCCCTTCCCCCTGCAGCCAGCCAGCACAGGTTGCATCATGGCCGCTGGCCAGACCGGACCAGGTACGGGTGGCACATGGCAGCAGCCAACAAGCCCCCCGGGTCGGCCCCCATTTCCACCCACCTCCATCAGCGTCAGCACAATAAATGCCTTGTGCGTGGCGTGGGGTCGGTGACCGTGCTCCGCTCGCTCTCCTCCTCGCAGCCTCGCAGCTCTCCTTCTCCCTCCCTGGCTGGAAGCCGGAACTATACAGTAAGTGTCGGCCCGGCCGCCAGGGAGGATCAATGCGCCGCCACATAGTCCCCTCTCCTCACCACCAGCCACCTTATCAGAGGAGGGGGGCCAGGGGAGCCTGGCGAGTGGCGGCGCTGGTGTAAAATTATCGGGGGGTGGGGGGGGGGGGGCGGGCCGGACGGCATCATAATTAAAAAAAAAAAAAGTCCCCCGACTCGCACGGGCCCCCTGTGGCTAGGGGCCCCGTAGCAACGCTATGGTGGCTATAGCGAATGCTACGCCACTGTTGCGCTCATTGACATAAGATTGACATAAGCATTCCCAAACCTCCGCTATAACCCCTAAAAACTATATCCCAACTGAGAAAGAGCTTTATCTCATTAGTACCTTACCTTCCCCCACACAACATCACACGCATCAACAATTGATTCTGTTAATACGTGCCAAGGTATAGCAGGTTGTTCGAGGTGAAGGTGTGCTCCACTCATGCAGGTGTGTACCATGCATACATGCTTTTCTAATGTAGCAGCAAATCTCCATATATATCCTAAACACATACATACATATATATATATATATATATATATATATATATATATATATATATATATATATATATATATATATATATATATATATATATATATACATATATACACATATATATATATATATACATACATACATATACATACATATACATATACATATATATATATATATTTATTTATGTGCCTGCTGCTTGGGATATATATGTTAGACAAACAAGTGCGCATACAAAGCCTGTATGAGTGTCGCACACATTCACCTCATAAGGCCTGCTATAACTCGCCATGTATTAGCAGAATCAGGAATTTCTTAATGTGAGGTGTGTTTGGTGGAGGAAGTGTGAGGTACTAATGAGATAGAGCACTTTTCCTCAGATGGGGTATGGTTTTTAGGGATTATGGAGGAGGTTTGGATATTGTGCAATTTTATGTCAATGAGTGGAATAAAGTGTGATTTTTAAAAGCAGGTCAAGCTGTTCCGAAAATAATGTGTGTAATAATATTTAAGGTTGAAATTTGGAATGGCACCTAAATTAAGATAATTTCTTCTGTGATTCTGGCAATGAAAATATGCAGGGGGTCCAATCAGGGAGGTGTGTGTGTGTGGTGTGTGTGTGGTGTGGTGTGTGGTGTGTGTGTGGTGTGTGTGTGGTGTGTGTGTGTGGTGTGTGTGTGTGGTGTGTGTGTGTGGTGTGTGTGTGTGGTGTGTGTGTGTGGTGTGTGTGTGTGTGGTGTGTGTGTGTGGTGTGTGTGTGTGGTGTGTGTGTGTGGTGTGTGTGTGGTGTGTGGTGTGTGTGGTGTGTGTGTGTGGTGTGTGTGGTGTGTGTGTGTGTGTGTGTGTGTGTCCCACCTGAAGTGGATTCACCTATTTAAAGAGAGAAACCACTAGAGAAAAATCAAATGCTGAGAGCCATCTTCAATATTTTAAAGCACATTTATACAAATACAGTAACATGATCCTTCCAAGTGAGAAAAGATGCCAAACACCATGCTTGTAGACCAACAGGTCAGGGACATCAGTTAATAAAATACCCCCCCATCATAGTACAGTGGGAAAGTGTGCTGGAGTTTTACCTTCTACTTCTGACAATTTCTACTTTTATGGGTTTTCTATAGTAGGAAACTTGATTGTAGCCCATTTAAAGTGGACCGAAATGAAAAATACAAGATTTCAGAAATAAAATTTATTTTCTAAATTTTAATAATAAATAGCAGATTTTTTCAGCTGCATGATGACAAATATAAAATATTTAACATTTATTGGAGAAACCCCTCCCTTCCTTTCATATTGCCGGGACAGAATCCTGCAAACTGGTGGAGTAGGTGGTGTCTGGCAAAGGAGGAATTGCTAATGGCTGCCACCAGTATAATCCTAGTTATGAAAAGAGAAGGGTGAAAAGCATGCACTGAAATGCTCATAGGCTTGAAGGAGTGTTTATTTATCTTTGTATGTGCCAGAGGGGTGCAACTAAATATTTTGAATTGAAAAATTGTTTGTGTCTGCTTTAACGAAATGTGGGATGGGAGTTTGGCCATTACTTGTTTGCAAGGAGTAGTATCCGGTTTCTCAGTTTTGACCTTTCCCTTGCTTTTCGGTTATAAAATGTGAGTTCACTCAATACAGCTATTTTAACTTATTGATACCCAAAAGTTCCATTTAAAATGCTTAAACACTATTTTCTCAGCAGCATTAATGTTCCAGCAGAGACTCTACAAAGCTCTTTATATTACCAAGCCTTTGCGCCTGCCAGGAACAATAAAGTGCATTAATACATTTAAGTTTAATGCCAGATGCCAAAAAAAAGTTATCGTTTCACAAAGAATGCTCTATTAAAGTGGCCTAGAACATGTGAATGCACAGTGTTTGAAATGCATATTTAACTCCATAGATAACTCTTTATTACTTCTGGCTCCACATATTCACTTATGTTGAAACAGTCACTTCTATGGAAGCTCCATGTCTCCTACATACCCTTGGACTGATCACATGATCGCTCCCCTAGCCTCTAATTTGGTGCAAGATGAGTGACGAAATAACATGGCTGTCCTAGCTATTTCCCTGGTGTAATTCACTCTATGATGCCATCATGTATGTGTGGGAAATGGGGGATAGGAAGGGAGTAGAGGAAGCCACTACAGGCTTGAGGAACAGGTGAGGAATCAGGGGTGCTAAGAAGCTTACTGATGGAATACTGTGTGGTTCAAATCCAGGTTAAGTTCTCTTGGTGCGTAAAATAGTCACACAACTAGAACAGAATTTTAGAGGCGTAATAACCGTTTTGGGGCAGGGAGATATTTAAATTTACACAGAATAAAGCTATGTCAGGGGCAGTTCTTACATGTGAATGAGGTGCTTCAAGGCGGGAACAATTAGAGGGCGACAAGAAGAAGCTCCCTTCCTTAATTGTCCACCTCCTGGCACTCCCCGTCTCCCCTTCCTTATATGTGTGGCACCACTTCACTCAACTACTCTCAGCGGGATATCCATCCACCCATCCAGCGTCCTGTATCCATGGCCACAGCAGTGCCTCATGTGACCTGTTGCATGCTGCCAGGTCACATGAAGTGCTACTGTAGTCAGAGGAAACAAGACTTCACGTGTGGCTGGCTGTTGGGAGCGGGAGAGTGATGTGGCACCGGTGCAGCACATATCCGAAATACTGGGAATCAGATGCTGGAGGCCAGCAGGGAGGAGATGCCAGGGAGGAAGCAGAGCCTGCAATGCACAGCCCGTTGTGTTCCATCCATCCCATACCACGCCCCCAGCCCCCCCCCCCCCCTCGAGCCAATTCTAGATTTTTTACTGCCTGAAGCAATACATGGTGAGTTGTTAATTCACACAACCAAGAGTCTAGTTCAATTAAAAATCATGGCAATGTCAACTGTTCGAAAATAAAACCTCTGGATAAATAATATTGCATATCATGCTGGCTATGATACCCAGGCGCTACCTGTTTTTCCCCCCACTTCTTCCTAAAATGAATTCCGATTTGCTTTAATGACTTCACTTATCAATGTTTCTACAAGTACAGCATGTATAAATCCATCAACAAGTCACACTAAGGAGAAGGGCTTCTAACATATGAAATACATAGAGTGGTACCTCAACTGTAGAGGATGTGACCTAACAAATTACTAACTTAATGGAACTATGTAAGTATTGTATATACATAGGCCAGAACCTTATGGCACTTTCATATACAGAAATCACCATGGTTTTTATGTACACTTTAAGCTAATAAAAGCGGGAATCAGGATTTTGATATACGATTTAAACATGCTTCACTTGTACCCAAATCATGTACAGTACCATATAAAATACGTCTAGAAGAACAAACATTCACTTCATTCGTTTACCTGTTGGGTCCCAAGTTAAATTATGTGCAGCTGAATCCAAGAATATATGTCCACTCTTCTGCCATTGTGTACCCTGCAAAATAAAAATCCGTATTGTAGTTAAGGCTAGTGCTACGTACACACATGCGACAACGATCGTTCGTTATGAACGACGAACAAACTTTTAAGGGCTCGTTTCCACCATAGCGAATCCGCATGCGGCGACGAGATGCGGATTCGCTTGTTACACTGAAGTGGCCGGGGCTGTTTCCACATGTGCGGCGTGCGGGAGCGATTTGGCGGCGGGCCAAATCTGCACGACGGGACCCACAGAATTCGCCTGCGTCGGGAATCCGTGCGAATCGCCGCTAATGTATTTAATAGTAAAAACGCATGCGTTTGTTACATGCGTTTTTACCCGCGATTTCGCACCTTATATAAATGTTATTTTGCCCTGGCAGTGTCATGGTTAATTTCGCATGGCAGGTCGCACGCGAAATCGCGGGTAAAAACGCATGCGGAAACGCATCCGCATGCGTTTTTACAAGCGTCGGAATGCCGGCGAAATCGCGTCGCAACAGTGGAAACGGGCCCTAATTGAAGAAAGAACGACCTAAGTAAAGTTAGTTTTAAAAGGTGTGTAACGATCTGATCGTTAAAACGAACGTTACATCACACAAAGCAACTATTGTGCTTGCGCATAAAAATGAAAAGTTCCATGTAGAAATAGTGAAATGCGCATGTCAAGCCTAGTACGAACGACCGTTTCCAACGATGTGCTACTTTTGCAAACGATCGTCGTTGGGAAAAATCCGCCAAGCTAGATAGTTCGTTTTGAACGATCTAGCTTGTCCGTCGTTAGACTTAATAGTCGTTGGCTGCTTTTTTTCAAACGATCGTCGTTTGAAATGATCTGGGAACGATCGTTTCAAACGACTATAGTCGCATCTGTGTACGCACCTTAAGAATACTGGAAAATGGCATGTTGCTCACCTCTCTGTACCTCGCTATGTGCATATATTCCTAAGCAAGTCCTACTTGTGGCCCATATAGTTCAGAAAAATGGTTTTCAATGGACAGAAAGCATGATCACGGAAATCAATGATCATGGTCTGAATTAACATAAATGGAATGATGCAAGTACTAGCAACAGATTTCTTTCCATCACAGTCAAGTAGGTTACTACAGATCATTACTTGTTTGGCAATTTAATGAATTCTGTCACATGCCTCAACAATCCAACAGCTGAACTGGTGCCCATTAGCAGTTAAATGTATTTTCAAAATGTTCATTCAAAAATATATTTTTAATCTATCCACAGCATTAATAGATCTAAACTATTTCCAACATGAAAACCAGCTGCAATTGTACACATTGAAAAAATTGCCATGTCAATAGACCAGTTCTTCAAAGGCTCTTTCACAAAGTGCGAGTTGCGTTGAAATCATATCGCATGCTAGTGTTGCGGCAATACAGTGAGGCATAGGGCACTTTTAGACTTAATGAGTTAGGGCCTTTTTACATGTAATCAGTTGCTCTCAGTTATAATTGAAAGAAAACTGATTTTCAAAGTAATAACTCTGTTTTCCAATGGCTCAGTTCCCACTATACGCTTTTTAACTGAAAGCTTTTTCACAATGCACTGCTGTGGAAAAAACGCATACCAATGCGTACTAACTCATACTGACGCACACTAACGCATACCAACGCATAAAAGGCCCTTAGTAGGCGTTAGTACGCGTTGGTCCACCTTTTTTCCATAGCAGTACATTGTGAAAACGATTTCAGTTAAAAAGCATGGAGTGGGAACTGTGCCATAGGAAAAAAAAAGAGGCATTACTTTGAAAATCTGTTTTTTGTTACAACAAGCAACTGATTATGTGTAAAAGGGGCCATACAGTAAAAGTATGCCTCACTCCTACTGTAAACACCTGCATTTCACTGGTAACGCACAGCATGCTGTGTGTGTTACTGCATCAGAACCCACCGCACTAGGGTGTTGATTCACTAAACCGTGCTATCTTATAGCATGCGTGTTAGGAAATAGCATGCAGAGTTAAGTATTATGTGCATACAGCATAGCATCACACGTGCGATGTAGATAGAGTTTGGTGAGTTTAGCGCAAGTTGTGCCATGTTAACGCACGAAAACCTTTGTTTGCGAGCTTAAAAAAAAAAAAACTTTACACGCATTACAATGCACGCTAAACACATAGCACGGCCGTGCTATGCATTAGCACGGTTTAGTGACTCAACCCCTAGATGTGAAAGCCCAATCTCTAGCTGGGCCCGGGTGTAGCTGACGACGCGTTGTGTTGCTACACGGGAGGGTATGAGGGATCACGGAGCGTCACATGGGTGGCAGATGGGGGAGCGACGTTAATAATACAATCAGCTGTTGCTGGGGGTGAGGTGATCTGCTGGGGGAATCAACTGTGCATCGCAGGTCGCTGTACACACGCCTGATTATCGGCTGAGGTGGACGTTATCGGCCTACTCAGCTAACTTAAGTCAGGAGTGTGTACGAGGCTTTAGTTTAAAGGGCCCCAAGGAAACAAGTGATAATGTGATCATTCAGAATCAACTGGGTCCACTGGCTTCTCCGATTTCATACAATACTACCAGATTGAAAAAACGATTGTTCACTAAAACGTGTATGGATAATGGGCACCTTTACATGTACAACCCCTTCATTACTTTCACACAGGACAGAAGGAGGACAAAGGAGAAATCATCAAAAGCTGTACCCCCAAATCGAATGTAGGCGGGACAAACAGCAAACAAGCATAAATTCTGTCAGTTTGCCTTTTATCTGCATCCGTTTTGGCTGGAGTACTGGAAAAGCTACAGATACTCGTGAATACCACAGTACCCACTCAAAGATGAAATATTGGGCTTTAGGCCAAAAAGTGAGGGGAAGGGGAGCATGTCAGCTCAGTGAAGTTCTAGAAGGCCATGTCTGAAGAAGCAACAGAATAGTATGAAACACATTAGTTTACTTAATTACATCAGATGAAAAAAAGAACACGGATGTGCAATATCACTACTTCTGAGCCATTAGGCATCTACAAGATATTAGCAGAGGGAAGTACTTACTTGTGACTGAGAATTCTTTTGTTTAAGCAGATTCACAGGCTCAAATATACAAATCACATTTCCATATGAAGCCGCAATCTAGGGGGGAAAAATAAAGTCATCAGCATGTAATTAAGAGTAACTGGACTTTTAAATGGCTTTGAATATATTGCACCCACAGCATTATAAATAGAAAATACAGCAGCACTTACCTAGCTAAACCTCACCCACTGTTGAAAATATCTGATAAGTGGGTTGCTGTATCAAGTTCAGGCTACCACCATCTTAAAAAACGCAAAATGCAACTCCAAAATGCATGCAGTTTATCTGCATTTGCGATTCTGGAAGCCTCCTGAAGGCTGGGGCTATACTTGCATCGTGCATCGTGCATCACCCATTGTAGACATCATAGCATGTAATTTGCAATGTTATGTGGCAGGGGACTAGTTTTTGTTTCAAATTGCAGTCTTATGAGCAGGATAATGGACTATATATGTAAGCAAAACATAAATAACCTCACATTTTCTCGTGTATTCACTTTAAAGGCTTTCTGACTACCTACCACATGTATCACAGCTGACACATTTGTTACCATCTATGTACATTATCAGTTTGAATTAACATAGCAAATACATTCTCCAGGGATAGGTCTGAAGTGTGCTCTTTATTTGTCTGAAGAGATGAGATGGTTAATAAGATGCAAATTATTCCAGCTTGCATGCATATGGTAGGAGTTTCCTGTTGCTTTTGACTGATCTAATTTCAAACTACACACAATTTGAATCAAAATCAAAATTTGCTTCTTGCCGACCATCTCTAATCTATAGATTACATTATAGATAAATGTATGTGCTACATACAAAGACAAGTTCTTTCTCAGGGCTGCTATAATGCCTGGTACACACCATGCAATTTCCCATCAGAAAGATGGACAAATAGATCATTTCCAATAGGTTCAATCGGATTTCTAAACATTTTTCTGATCGTTTTTGTACAGAAGTGATGAGAAAAACGATCAGATATTAAATTAGACCTGTTGGAATGAGATGATATATTTGACCGTCTGACAGGAAATTGCATGGTGTGTACCAGGCATAAGGCAGTGGTCACACTAATTCTCATTAGAGCTTGTAGCTCATGTACATCAATGGGTTTACATCAAATAAAAATTAAAAATAAATGAGATTTTTTTATACTACACTCACATTTTTGTCTCTTTTTAGGTGCTGTGAAAAGAAACAGCAATTTTTGGCATACGAACGAGCGTAGTACCAGGGCTGTGGAGTCGGTACAAAAATCATCCAACTCCTTAGTTTATGATTCTACCAACTCAGACTACTTGACTCCTCTAATTTACATACAACAATCTTGTTGATTAAAAGTATGTAACATAAATATATATTACTCTTTGTAATTAACTTAATTACATATTAACCACTTCACCTACAAAGGTTTTTCCCCATTAAAAACCAGAGCAATTTTCACATTTCAGCGCTGTGTCCTTTCTTCTGCCAATAACTTAAAGAGAAACACCAACCTAGAATTGAACTTTATCCCAATCAGTAGCTGATACCCCCTTTTACATGAGAATATAATGTTTTTCACAAACAGACCATCAGGGGGCGCTGTATGACTGATTTTGTGCTGAAACCCCTCCCACAAGAAGCTCTGGGACCGCAGTACTCTGGGCAAACTGCCGCAATGTAACAAGGCTCACAGACAGGAATTAGCTGTTTACAGCTGTCTCTAACAGCCAAAATAGCTAGGAGCAGCTACATAACCTGTCCACAGTAAAAATGTCACCATGTAATAAATGTCAGATTGTAAATCGGGGAGAGGAAAGATTTTACAATGAGCAAACACTGACTAAATCATTTATACATAATTATGGTAAAAAATGAAGCACTTTTTTACTACATTATTTTCACTGGAGTTCCTCTTTAATAATACCTAATAATCAGTACTTATCACACTGAAATGATCCATAGCTTGTTCTTTTTTCCTCCACCAATTAGGCTTTCTTTGTGTGGTACTTTTTGCTAATTGTCATTTTATTTTAACTGCATTTTAATGTGAATAATAATAATCATTTCTCAGTTTTCGGCCATTATAGTTTTAAAATAAAACGTTCTACTGTAGATAAAAAACACATTTTATTTGCCCATTTGTCCCAGTTATTGCAACGTTTAATATACTTCCTTAGTACAATGTATGACGCCAATATTGTATTTGGAAATAAAGGTGCATTTTTCTCTTTTTTTTCCGTCACCAATTACATGCTCATAATTTTAAAAAAATAACAGTAATATAGCCTCTTAAAAAAGTTCAGTTCCTTAGGTAACTATTTATGCATTTTTTTTTAATGGTCAGTTATTTTATGCAAAAGTTTTATTTGGGTATTTATGGGAGCGTGTGGGAGGTAAGGAGTCAATTTTAAATGATGTGTAGGTCTTTTTATTGAAATAAAAAAATTGTATGCAGGTGTAATTTTACTATTTGGCCACAAGATATCCTCACACAGTTTCTTCCTGCCTCATACTAATAGTACGCAAACAGGAAGTAATGTGTGTAGTTGTAACTCCCATTTGTTACAATGACCGCAGGCATCTCATTGATGCCGGCGATCATTGACACGGGAACTTAGATCAATGACTGGGAAACCCATTCCCTGATCTCCCCTCTAACGATCGGCGACGTGACCAAGCGTGGGAGCGAGCGGCAGCAAGGGACGCGTATCTACATCCCTGTGAGGTGTAGTGGTGTTTTGCAGGGATTAGATATTCGTCATGGGGGAGGTGAAGTGGTTAAATGACTAGGGAAGGTCATTGAAATGCAAATATTTCTGAGTTGATGCAGGATCATTCAAACTTTGTATGAAAAGGTAATACAGCTTGAAAATGGTCAATCCCATCTCCAGCAAACGTGGAACTTATTGGTTCATTTTCAAGTTGCATACTTTTGCATACACAATTTGCATAAACCTGCATCAACGCAGAATTATTTGCATCTCATTGACTATCCCTACTGGTGACAACTACTCGTCGGACTTTATTCTTACTGCAGAGATGTTATTTATTCTGTATAAAAGATTCCCTACACATCAAATAGAAAGTCAGTTACATATTTGTATCAGATCTATAATGCAGTGACCACTTTATTGCAGCAGCACAAGTTTGTTTTTTTAAATTGATTTAAGTTTTGCGGATTAAGCACTGCTATTAATGTATATGCAAGTCATAGGGTAGCCCTGGGTAGTACCTCCATCCAAAAAAAATTGTGCATATTTCCTGTGCACTCAAGTGTGAGTTCTGCCTCAGACCATCAATTTGGTGGACTTAAATTAAAATAGTTGCAGAACTTCATGAGCACATATTTCTCTAGGCCACTTAGTTTACCCTAGTGTTCAAGAGCATAACTTTTCCTTGCTCCATTTGCAATAGTACTTGTCCTGGGTAGATGATGGGGTCCTGGGTTGTTTCTCAACAGGAATTCTGGTTTTTAACTAAAAATACACACCACACGATTACCGTAACATCCGAGTAGAAATAGTGACCAGGCTAGCAGTCCAGTAATTTGACTATGCTCACCTCCCAGGCCATCAACACTGGCCATCTTGCCTGATAAATCACTAGACCTTCAAGAAATTCACAAGGGATAAGACACCCATAACTTAACACACACACACACACTTTCAGAAGCTGTGGCCCACAAAGATTGCTCTGTGGGGACAATCGTACAGACAAATCACCAGCATTGTGTTCTGAGAGTAGAGGTGGGAGGATATGTGCTCAGCTGCTGTTAGGACCATAATAGCAGAACAATAAAGGTCAGTTGCTTAATGTAACAGATCACTGACCATGACATCAGTTAATTCTGGGGATAATATCAGAACAATATTTCCATGACAGATATTTCTGGCCAAAGAACATCTAGTAAGTATACATCTGTGGCTCCAGTTGCATTAGACCATATTGAACGAATACGCTATTCAGTATGTGCCCAGGCTGGGAGATTTTAACCTGAATTTGATGCACTAAAAACTGATCTGCACGCAGAGTAATCGAAAGTACAATCCTCAGATGGAGTTGCACCATATTGCCTGGATACTGCTGGTCAACAAGGAAAAAGATGTGCTGCTCAAGCAATTCTCTGCAATGATCCCCATTAGCAGCAGCGGTCTGTCTCCTATTTAGCCTGCAAGCAAGAACATCTGCTCTGACTGAGCTGCTGGATTACAGAGCCTAGCGCAATGCTAGTTCACAATGTGTGAGCAGAGTGCATATTTAATATATCTGAACTACCACAAAAACATTTACACTGTATACGTTCTTGCTCATACCAAGCGCTATGCAGTATGCTACAACACTTTGGCTAGTAACATTTTGGTGATTGACATACTGGAATTCACAGTCCCAGCTAATAGCTTCCATGCTGCATTGCATAGCAACCCATATGGTGAAAAGATGCCACGAGCATCGCCCCAGCTCCTGATGCTTCCTCCAGGCTACGTGATATCAGTCACTGATAGCTTCCAGCCCCTGTGCTGCAACATCTGTTTCCATGCACTGGTCTTGTTCAGAGTACAGTGCAGAAACTGTGACAAGGCAAAACCTACCTATTGTTCCCGATTTGTAAATAAGTAGTTACTGTACCTGTTATAGGTATACATTTGTCACGGACGATTGCGGGGACGCAGGCGCGTCCTGGAACCGCCCGTGAAGAAAAGAACGATCGCACTCGATTCCTGCATCGATTGCGCTTCAAAACGGTACAATCTGGGTTGAGTGTGTAGGGACAGCTGAAGTCTTTTTCTTAGCAAAGAGAGCACCATCCTAAAAGGCTGGATGGCTCTTTTGAAATGCTAATGAGCCTGAGCCTAATCTGCCCCAGAGAGTCCCTGGCTTCAAGCTGTGCTGATGGCCCATCCATCAGGTATAAGGTGACAAGCACCATGGCAGGAGCAATCTAGTTGGGCTAAAAGCCAGACCCACTGGCTCATTCCCAGCAGGGGAGGCGACACCTCGCTGGCTGCTCCAAACTTCAAAGAGCCTTTGCCTGGGAATAACCTGAGTCTCATAGCAAATCCATAACTTCCCAGATCTGTCATATTTCTGGGGTTCCTGAGATGGCAGCTTCGCCAAACGTGGGGGAAGTGTAGCATGAGCCCCGGTACTGGTTCTGAGGAAGTTTCAGAACATTCTGAGGTAAGGACTGCCAGTTAGGCAGTTTGAAAATGCCCTGATGATACCACAGGGGTCCCACCCCTCATGTCTGGTATCAGGGCGCTGGGTAAATCGAGACAGACCTGAAAATGTTAATAAATCTGCCCTGACCTGTACGGTTCTGTGAGATAGAGCCCATATATGGGTAGATATAATTTCTAGCCCCAGTACAAGGGGAGGGCTCATCTCATCTTTGAAGGGGGGTGTATGGCTCCCTGCCCTCACTCCCTCCTACTGAAGCAGGGGCATAAGAATGGCTGAGGACCCAAACTCAGTGTCCTCCACACTGAACCATCTTGCACTCATCAGATGCCAGCTTGAGGATATGCTGGCATCCACCTGGTCTGAACTCTGAACTCTGGACTTTGAAACCAAGAACTTTATGATTCTTCCCACAATAAGGACATCTTTCCAGGAACTAAGTATTTTTCTCCCTTCTTTTATTTTTCATACTGGCTATTACTGTTTTAATAATTGTTGATTTTCATAATTGTCTGTATATATTAATTATTTATATTGCGTGAATAAACGACTTTCCCCAAGTCATTCACTGTTTCGCTACCCTGCTTATCAGCACACACAGAAATGATCCCGGGTCTCTGAAGATACGCTACTGTTTGTTTGTTGTTGGCTAGACAGAATATCGCGTGTTTAACCGTTTTATTCGCAGGATTAGTCAGTCAGTTAGTGGGCCCCACGGTCCCATAGTAACCGCGGTGGTGGCAGTTTACTCTGAACCAGTAGGTGACGTTGTAATTACCCGTGTCTCACAGGCTCCCTTCTGAGTTGTCTGCGGCTAATTCTTAACGGTTCCTGCGCATTGACTGCGACCAGAGTTCGCACGATCTGTGCGCTGGCACCGTTTAGAAGGCTAAGTGCGGTCAGCCACCAGGGCTCCTGTGACAACATTGTACATACAAGAATAGAACATGTAATAGAACTCCCCAAACCCTTATGTGCATGTCCATGTATAAGCAGAATTTACTTAAACTTTTTAAAATAAACTTTGGGATATAAATGTTTTACTCCATTTTTCACCAATATGACGCCATGTTCATTGTTTTGTGTGCACTATAAACATTTCCTTTTAATAGTCACAAACCACTTTTAACAGACTTTAGTGACCCTGACATGACAAAGCATGATTGAAAAAAAAAATGTATGTGTATAGTACAAAAGGTGTGTGTACACACACACGCATACACGCACACAAAGAATATCACCTGCAATGTTCGGGACTTAATCCCTTGGAGGACAGTTGGGGGCCAAGTGTTGTAAAGTCACACTGCAAGGTTACAGATTGATGACACTTATTTTTCATATTGCAGGGGGAGGTGGGAGGATGGCAGGACACATGATGGAGCAGCTTCCCACAGGAGAGGTGAGGAGGAGAACAATGTCCTGGGCCTGCATTTGTTTATGAGGACATCTTAGCTATACAAGGTGGGCCATTTATATGGATACACCTTATCTATGGATACACCCCATATACCACAACATACCATCAATTTTTTTGTTCCAACAGTCTTGGAGGGATCTATCCAATGTGAGTTAGTATCAGACCAATAGTGGTGGTTTTGTTTGTTAACTTCACCATTCACATAAAATGGTGTATCCATATAAATGGCCATATTAAGGGTATCCATATAAATGGCCCACCCTGTAGTTAGGTCACCTCCAAGTGGTCCGTTTTCCAAGGTAAATAAGGCCAGTTTGTCTAAACTTGCTTGGCAAGTTAAACCTCCCATCCCATTTATTAATTTAGTTTTTTGTATTTGTACATGCTCTAAAACTTCAGCATCCTTCCCACAGTGTGTTGGCCAAAACTATTGTCAGATGAGACATCACACGTGCACCCTCCAAAACTGTGCACTGTGTAAATAATGTAAATAATTGGGTAAGCACACGCGCACGCACGCACGCACACCCACACCTGTTATTCAAGATAACAATACTGGGCTTAAACATACACCTGAAGTGAGAGGAATATGGAGGTTGATATTTACTTCTTTTTAAAGAATGGAAATTGGCTGGCTGTCCTGCTGATCCTCTGCCTCTAATACTTCTAGCTGTAGACTCTGAACAAGCATGCAGATCACTTGCTCTAATGCAGCTGTGCCCAACCCAAGGCCCACGAAGACAACTTTTGTGGCCCACGGAAGTGTCCTGAGGAGGAGGAGGAGGATCGGGGATTGTGTCATACTATGTCATAGGTTTACACAGCGTAGTTGCGTTCTACGCAGTAGCGCAATTGCGTTCTCCGCAGTAGCGCTGTGATAGTTAAAGACCCTCATCCATTGGTTGCTGCAGGAACCACCCTACAATAGGAATCAGCCTTATTCTTATTGGAGGGAGGTTCCTGCAGCAACCAATGGGCGAGAGTCTCTAACCATTACAGCGCTACTGCAAAGAACCCGAGAAATCTATGACGCAATCGCCGATCCTCCTCCACAGCACGATTTCTTCCTTTGCTCTCCTCATGCGCGTCGGCTCTCCTTTCCCAAATGATTTGCCATTGCTCCGGGCCTCTTATCTCAGGGAGCAGTGTGACATCACACCCTACCAGCCTGTCAAGCTGAAAAAAAAAACCTTTGCTTCACGCTGACCTTTACCGGCAGCTAAGCTATGGCAACTAATTGAGACCCGGCTTCTGCTGAATAGTAGGCCTCAACTACCCTCAGTTCACACAGCATTTGTGCTGGGCGGGGGTGGGGGGAATCACCCAGAAAGCCTCCACGCACGCACGCAAAACTTCTCTTAATATGAAGTGTGCCCCTCGGGCAAATAAAAAGGTTGAGCAACACTGCTCTAACGGAAATCTGACTGGATTAGCTGCATGCTTGTTTCTTCTTGCATATAGTTCCTTAGAAATTCAGTGCTGCTGTGTTATTGGTTCATTTAGCCACATCAAAATGTCTTCTCTAGCGTGACATCACGCACGCGCATGAGCTGCTCTGTCGGCCCTCCGTTCCCCACATAGCAACAGAACCTGTTAGCTACACAGCTGACATGCATTTGTAAAGGCCGGCCCAGTAATGCGGGTCTGGACCCCCGACATCAGTTGTTAGGTGTGTACCCACTTTAAGACCGCAGTTGCAGATTTTCCTTGAATTGTATACACTAGAGTCAAGCCAAGCATTCGTGTTTGATTGTTCTGCTTTAATCAGCTGATAGCAGTGTGATGTCAGCAGGCTTCTGCAGACAGAGATTAACAAGGAAGAAAAGCTTATCAACCAGCAGCTAGATTTGGACTCAATATATTTCTACAATTGAACTTCTACAATCTTTCCAGCAAATGCAGCTTCATGCAGGGTGGTATATATTATACACAAACCCTGACAGGCTGCACATGCATGACACAAGCTCATGTTCATCTTTGTAGTAAAACCTTATCTTTGGAAAATGTTCATATTGTTGACAAATGTGCATTTATAGCACTTGTCAAGTGGTTCTTCAGACTCCTGTTATTGCATTTGTGTTTGTGATTTTTTTTTTGTTGTTCACACTGCAGATTCAGAATTGCACATTCAGAAGCATCTTTACTAGTACCACTGTTAAGTGGCAATTTGGAGACCTTCACAATGGAAAACTGTAAACAAATAAAATACTATTGGTTAAAAAAAAAAAGCATATTGCTATTCTCAGGCATAGCTTCATCAACTTCCTCATACAGGATCTTCTAAAAAAATTAGCATATTGTGATAAAGTTCATTATTTTCTGTAATGTACTGATAAACATTAGACTTTCATATATTTTAGATTCATTACACACAACTGAAGTAGTTCAAGCCTTTTATTGTTTTAATATTGATGATTTTGGCATACATCATGAAAACCCAAAATTCCTGTCTCAAAAAATTAGCATATTTCATCCGACCAATAAAAGAAAAGTGTTTTTAAAACAAACAAAAAAAAAGTCAACCTTCAAATAATTATGTTCAGTTATGCACTCAATACTTAGTCGGGAATCCTTTTGCAGAAATGACTGCTTCAATGCGACGTGGCATGGAGGCAATCAGCCTGTGGCACTGCTCAGGTGTTATGGAGGCCCAGGATGCTTCAATAGCGGCCTTAAGCTCATCCAGAGTGTTGGGTCTTGCGTCTCTCAACTTTCTCTTCACAATATCCCACAGATTCTCTATGGGGTTCAGGTCAGGAGAGTTGGCAGGCCAATTGAGCACAGTAATACCATGGTCAGTAAACCATTTACCAGTGGTTTTGGCACTGTGAGCAGGTGCCAGGTCGGGCTGAAAAATGAAATCTTCATCTCCATAAAGCTTTTCAGCAGATGGAAGCAAGAACCCACTTTTGAACCAGAAAAAGCGGCAGAAGTGCCTGACCTGAGCTACAGAGAAGCAGCACTGGACTGTTGCTCAGTGGTCCAAAGTACTTTTTTCGGATGAAAGCAACTTTTACATGTCATTTGGCAATCAAGGTGCCAGAGTCTGGAGGAAGACTGGGGAGAGGGAAATGCCAAAATGCATGAAGTCCAGTGTCAAGTATCCACAGTCAGTGATGGTCTGGGGTGCCATGTCAGCTGCTGGTGTTGGTCCACTGTGTTTTATCAAGGGCAGGGTCAATGCAGCTAGCTATCAGGAGATTTTGGAACACTTCATGCTTCCATCTGCTGAAAAGCTTTATGGAGATGAAGATTTTATTTTTCAGCACGACCTGGCACCTGCTCACAGTGCCAAAACCACTGGTAAATGGTTTACTGACCATGGAATTACTGTGCTCAATTGGCCTGCCAACTCTCCTGACCTGAACCCCATAGAGAATCTGAGGGATATTGTGAAGAGACAGTTGAGAGACGCAAGACCCAATACTCTGGATGAGCTTAAGGCTGCTATCGAAGCATCCCGGGCCTCCATAACACCTGAGCAGTGCCACAGGCTGATTGCCTCCATGCCACGCTGCATTGAAGCAGTCATTTCTGCAAAAGGATTCCCGACCAAGTATTGAGTGCATAACTGAACATAATTATTTGAAGGTTGACTTTTTTTGTTTTAAAAACACGTATCTTTTATTGGTCAGATGAAATATGCTAATTTTTTAAGATAGGAATTTGGGGTTTTCATGAGCTGTATGCCAAAATCATCAATATTAAAACAATAAAAGGCTTGAACTACTTCAGTTGTGTGTATTTGAATCTAAAATATATTAAAGTCTAATGTTTATCAGTACATTACAGAAAATAACGAACTTTATCACAATATGCTAATTTTTTGAGAAGATCCTGTACATCAGTAGAGCAGGCCATATACACATTGATTTTCCCGTGCGATTTCAGAGTGATTGATTGACTCAATCTATGGCACCAACATGTCTGATTGTCTGGGCCAACTTAAAGCTGCATATACGCGATACAATTTTCCGCCAGATCAATGGTTCTATTAGATAATTTCCGATCAGATTCTGATCGATTTTGGGTACGTCTCAATGCAAAAATCGATAGTTTCTTATCAGATCACTGGTCGATCTGATGGAAAATTGTACCGTGTAGATGGGACTTTAAGGAACCCAAAAGCGAGATAAGCTGCGCTTCCCTACACATTTCAAAACAAAACACTATGCAGCAGAAACCTCAGTCAACTACAAAAAAAAAAAATTAGAAATATTGTGCAAAAGTTCGTTTCAGTATTTCAACTTAAAAGGTGAAACTAATATATGAAATAGACTAATTACATGCAAAGCAATATATTTCAAGCCTTTATTTGTTATAATTGTGAGAATTATGGCTTACAGTTTATGAAAACCCCAAAATTAAAATCTCACAAAATTAGAATATTACACGAAATCAATAAAACAAAAAAAATACAAATTGAAAAAACGTCAGACCTTTGAAAAATATAATCATGCATATGTAATCAGTACTTAATGCAGCTTGGCATGTATGCCATCAGGCTGTGGCACTGCGGAGGTGTTCTGGAAGACCAGGATGCTTCAATAGTGGCCTTCAGCTCTTCTGCACCGTTTGGTCTCATGTCTCATCTTTCTCTTGGCAATGTCCCATAGATTCTCTATACAGGGTACAGGTCAGATGAGTTTGCTGGCCAATCAAGCACGGTAATCCTGTGGTCACTGAACTAGGTTTTCAGCATCTCCATAAAGCTCGCCTGCGGAAGGAAGCATGAAGTGCTCCAAAATCTCCTGGTAGACAGATGCATTGACTCTGGACTTAACAAAGCACATTGGACTAACACCAGCAGACATGGCTGCCCAAATCAACACAGACTGTGGAATTTTCACACTGGACCTCAAGCATCTTGAATTGTGGACTTATCCATTCTTCCTCCAGATTTTGGGTCCTTGGTTTCCAAATCAGATTCAACATTTTCTCTCACCAGAAAAGGGAACTTTGGACCAATGAGCAACATACCAGTGCATTTTTCACTTTAGAACAGGTAAGACGCTTCTGACGTTTGTTGTTCAGGCCCAGCTTGACAAGAGAAATAGGACATTTGAAGCCCATGTCCATGATCCGCCTGTGTGTGGTGGCTCTTGATGCACTAACTCCAGCCTCACTCCACTTCATGTGAAAGTCCACAACACTTTTGATCCCATGCAGGCTGCAGTCATCCCTGCTGCTTGTGCACCTTTCTCTTCCACACTTTTTCCTTCCACATAACTTTGTATTACCGTGCTTTGATACAGCACTTAGGGAATATCCAAATTATTTTGCAATTACCTTTTGAGGCTCTCCCTCCTTACCTTAGTGTGCCAATGATGGTTTTCTACGCAACTGTCAGGTCAACAGTCTTTCCCATGATTGTGATTCCTACTGAACCAGACTGAGAAACCATTTAGTCTCAGGAACCCTTTGCAGATGTTTTGGATTAATTAGCTTAACCACTTCACCCCAATGCGGTTTTTACCCTAACGGACAAGAGCGATTTTCACCTTTCAGTGCTCATCCCTTTCATTTGTCAATAGCTTAAAGTGGATCCGAGATGAACTTTTACACATTGCATAATTGTGTTCCTTTCCTATTGTTTATAGGGCATTCCTCAAGCCAAATACTTTGTTTTTGTTTTAATACTCTAATTCCCTATAAACTAAAGAAGCCCCGCCCACAGTTTTCAGAGAGCCTTGGCAGTAGCAAGGGCTCATGGGAGCTCAGTCTGGGCAGGAGGAGGGGGCGGTATTACTAGCCAGAGATTTCAGAGGCAGAGGGGAGGAGGGGGGATTAGGTTTTGTGCTGATGCTGCAGATAAGCTTGGCTGCGTGTAATGCTTACAAACAACATGGCTGCTGTCATTGTATCACAGGAAGAAATAATCATATTCTATTAAAGCTGTATGCAGACAGATTTGCTGTTTAAACCATCTAAACGGTACATAAGATATATAGACAAGTTACTTGTTATAGTTAGTCATCTAGGATCCGCTTTAATCACTACTAATCACAATAAAATGATCTATATGTTTTTTTCCCCACCAATTGGGCTTTTTGAGGTGGATATTTGTTTTCAGTAATTACTTTATTTTCTATGCATTTTAAAAGGGAAAAACAAGGAAAAAATGAAAAAAAAAATACACAATTTCATCCCCTATAGTTTTAATATAAACACTGCTACTGTGCATAAAATCCACACATTTTAAATGCCTATTTGATCTGGTTATCACAAGATTTTAATTATGTCCCTAGTACAAAGTATGGTGACAATATATTATTTGGAAATAAAGGTGTATTTTTTCACCACTATTTTCATGTGCATGCACGTGCACGTGTGAGAGCGCGCACGTGCGCAGCAGCACTGTCTGACTTATAAATAGGTCCTGGAGCTATTAAGAGGCTCTAGAAGGACGTTTTTATAAGTCAGCTTGTCATTAAATGGTTAAGCAAAGAATATTTAACCTTTTCGCAATATTCTAATTTACTGACATTTTTTATTTCAGGGTTTACATAAGCTGTAAGCCATAATTTTTAAAACTATAACAAATAAAGGCTTGAAATATCTCGCTTTGTATGTAAGAAGTCTATTTCATATATTAGTTTCACCTTTTAAGTTGAATTACTGAAATAAAATGAACTTTTGCACAATATTTAAATTTTTGGAACGTCACTGGTATACGCAATATACACTAGAAAAGGAAAAACTATACAGTGGAAAGTCCTCTGTTTTGAACACAAACAAAGGCTCTTCTATGACTTGAAAAACATGCCTATTTTGCCTGAGAGGTAAAGAGTTTAGGGAACATACCAGAGCGGTTTTCTCTGAATAACCTAAGATGGACTGAGATAACTAGACTTTAATTCACAAACCTTAACGGCCATAACTAAGTGTCACTTGCACTTTTTCACATAATCAAGGCAGTTTAACTTTGTCAAGTGACATATGGTAATAGCCAAGTTTGATACTCACCTAAGAGGAGGAAGGCACTGGATCCCTTAGAGAGCCCCTCCTGTTCTCCTCTCCGCCAGGCCCGATTCCATCCTTAGACTTTAATATCAAAGAGACCGTTGAGGGCTTCTTGGAAGGCCGTAAAAGTACTCAGGTCTCCAAGTACCTCCGAAGATGCACGGCTCCATTCTGTGCATGCTCAAGTGTGGACTCACAAATGCACAGTACGGAGCAGCTCATCTTTAGAAGTACACAGGTACCTGAATACTTCTGAGGAGACCAGAAGACGTAGCTGGCGGAAAATTTGAACACGGGCCCAGCGGTGGAATGAGGGGATGAAGAGAGGAACGGGAAGGTTCTTAGGCTCAGATATTAAACTGCAGTCCTTGAGGGCTGCATCTATGCCAGTGTTTAGGATGGACTGAGAAATGGAGAAATGTGTTCTACTTAATGCAACACACCATTCCCAATTCAGTTCCATCAATTCATTTGAGCTGTGCCAAAAAGGTGTGAGGACCTCAGCCCTTGAGGACTGGAGTTCAACACCCCTGCAAGGGATCCAGAGCCTTCACTCCTCTTAGGCATCTAACTTTTTTTTTTTTGTTTTACAACATTAGAAGTGTCCTTTGTAGCTTAACTATTTTCTCCACTGTTACAATAGCCTCAATTCACCAGAGAAAAGTTAGTAAGAGATAAAAGGTCGGTATTTTATCTCATGCAGTATTTTAACCCTTTGTTTGCAATTCACCACTGTGAGAGGATAGAGAGAGGAGTGTCCGATAGCAGGCGATAATGATGCGATAATGGAGCGATATGGATGTGAAAACCATGCGATAAACGGTCGATAGTTATGCGGTGTTAGTGATTTGCATGTGATACTTTGCCTCTTTGGATGCTGGAAGTAAAGGATTGTGGGTAGAAGGAGGAGGTTATTACCAGCATGTGACCGGAGAGGGTTTCCCGCCCTGTTTTTGACCCTCTCCTTCCATTAAAAATCCCTCCCTTCGTTCTGCATATCAAGTATATTAAGCAATATTAAGCATTTACAATATTAAGTGGATGGGTGAAACCGAGGAGGTTATTTGGATACATTTTCACACTCCCGATGAAAAATGTATCCAGAACCGCCTTCCTTTCGCCCATCCACTTAATATTGTAAATACTTAATATTGCTTAATATGCTTAATATTGTAAATGGGCTGCTCTCTGGTGCCTGAAATATGTACAGTATAGGCTATTACTGTGTGCTGCTAGTAAACTAGCTGCAGAGTGAGCTGCAGCAGCTGTGAGAAAAAACACATATCTCCAGGTACATTCAGGGGATAAATAGATGAAAAAATAACGAATGGCCACACCCCCTTTTTTCTCTGGTGAATTGTGATTGAGAAAAAATAACGACTAACTATCGCCTATTTATCGCACATTTATCACACATTTATCGCATGGATTTCTCTCTGTCGATATTTCACCCTATACTTCTGGAGAATTGCTACTTGGAGATATCACAGGAGGTAAATTACCTCCCATGAGATAAATAGGTCGGTAACCACTGGTGAATTGAGGCCTTTTAATTAAAATGACTAACTTTCCCTCCACCCTCTAAAAACACCCAACATATTCACCTATGGTGGTCTTAAACTTTAGAGTCAGGAAAACCCTGACTCTAATGGACTGCCTGGCATTTACAGGCACAAACCTGAGACCAGGCTATCCTGAAACTACCCCCATCCTACATTTACCTCCTACTGGGAATGAGATAAGAATTATGAATGCCTCATGCTTTACCAGCTGTGGTCAGATGTTAACAAGTATCATTCCTGAAGTGCCCCTGAAAGCAGTGCTTGTTTACCCTGTATTCAGTTGTATTACTAGAGGTGAATTAATTAACAGCACAAATCAATTTATACCACCAGTGCTCTTTCACACCATTATGGAAAAGCTCAAAAACAAGATTAAAAAAAATAATAATTCTGGTTGCATATCCCAGCACTGCTTCACTGCTATGTAACTGCATACAGGCCACAGGCTAGAGCAACCATTGTAGCTCTGCGATTAGAAACCAGTACACTGAAGACAGACATAAGACACAGTCGTTTCCCAACACCCACCGCCAGCTTGATAGCTATTGGGCAAAGGAGAAATGCCTGACTGCTACTGTTGTATGGCTAGGTAGTGAACTGGTTGAGGGCTCTGCCTCTGACACAGGAGACCAGTGTTCGAATCTCAACTCTTCCTGTTTAGTAAGCCAGAACCTCTTCAGCAAGGAGTCCTTGGATAAGACTCCCTAACACTGCTACTGCCTACTGAGCACGCCCTAGTGGCTGCAGCACTGGCGGACTCAAATGTTCTAAGTCTTGTTATGACTTGTTGTACACTGCCACAGGCACAGACTGCAAAGTCAGCATAAGGAAAGGCTGTCCAAAACCATTAATTATGATTTTGAGGAAACAATTTTTGCAAGCATGCATCGGGCTCAAAATAGGATGGACACCCCACCATTTCAGTTAGGTAAAGCAGTTATATCTATAATGCATACAAAAGATATGTATACATGCCAGATTTTGTCAGCCATAAAGATTGTTTGAAACACTGTAAGTTTAAGTATCTCTGATGCCACTGACTACACCGGTCATCTTCTGTTATGTTGGAACAGCAACAGTTAACTTTTATTTATGTTCTATCATATTTAGTCAATACATACACCAGAATGTGCTGTGTCTCTATAACATCATTCCTAGAACGTTCCTGGAAACACTCATGGAAATCTTTCTGGAGGACAAATACAGAAAGCTTTATCCAGCTACACAAAGATTCCTACCAAGCAAGGTTTCTTCTTTCTTTTTGAATCAGAAAACCCCAAAACGCAAAGTGAGCGTTGCAGAATTAAACGATTAAAAACAAGTGGTCCCTGCCAAACATTTCAAGCTGATGCAAATTTCATGCATATCTATGCAACTTGAACTGGACCAAGCAAAATAATCAGCTACTACATTTCATAGGCACAGTTCCAAGCTACATATACGGTACTTGCATAAAATACATCTAAAATTTACTTGAAACTTAAAGTTTTTAGCCTCTCACTAACAATCTGTCGCTGGAAATGGCCCATCCAATGCATTTAAATTGCATAAATGACTGAGATAGTAACATTTTTAATCCTAAAAACCCAATTAAAGAGAATCAAAAGCTTAAAAACGACTTGTCATAAAATAACATCAGTGATAAAAATATATAGATCTATGATAAAAATAAATACTAATTCTTTCTGCAAGGTAATGAATTCTATTCATTAGCCCTGAAGCAACGCCCCCGTCTCAATTTCGCCCCTGGCGATTTCTCCTGGCCAGCGCGCACAGCATTTTGGAATTGCTGATGTCACTGGCAATCCCAGCTATTGAGTCCGGCTTCATTTGCAAAGTCTCGCGAGATGACGCATGGTAAACACCTGCATCACCTCACGAGCAAGAGACACGGAGGAGCGGCAGAGACCAGGAACCCAAGCTGAAGCTGCTGCATAGCGGGGAGAGACAGGCTGAAACAGGGAGAGAGGCTACTGGCTGCACATCGGGGAGAGACAGAGGATTTAGAGACGGCTGCAGGAGGATGACGTCATCAGTCCTTCCTATCTGCACGGGATTTCCCAGGCACATTTACATGAAGGGGAGGGCAGAAGACTGGAGGGGAGGACAAATGCTGGAGAGGAGGCACAAAGCTGAGAGGTGTACTGTCCCTGGCTTCAGCATGAGAAGCAAGATGGCGGTGCTGCAGCAGACACACATGTGAGTCTATTCTATCCACTATGATATACGAGATGTAAACTTTATATGTTTATTTAACTGTACAAAGTGCCTAGACTGCATATCTGTATTGCCATTCAAACCTTTTTTTGGCTGCAGGTAGTCTTTAACCCTTAAGGCTAATTTCACACCAGGACGTTGCGTTAGAGGGGGTGTTAAGGTCTCATAACGTCCCCCTAACGGAACGCCTGGTGGTGCAGGATCTGGACGTCAGAGTGAGCCGCATTGTGCAGCTCACTCTGGCGTCAGTGATGCCGTGATGCGCACTCTTGTGCGCATGCGGCATCACGTGGTCCCGCCGGCCAATCGCCGCACAGAGCGGCTGCTCCAGGAAGTAAACACTGCACGTCATAACGTGCAGTGCATGTTAATTAGCCATGTGCCTGGCCGCTCTCCGCTCCTCCCCCACATTACTGAGCATGTGCAAGCAGTCTAACGCGGCTCAGCCGCGTCCAAAGTACTGCATGCAGTACGTTGTCTTGTGACGCAGCGTTACAATGTAACGCAACGTCCGCACTGTGAACAGCCCCATTGATTTTTCATTACTGTGCGGTGGGCTGCGTTACAGGCTGCTCTAACGTGCGCCTGTAACGTCCCACTGTGAAACCAGCCTAAAACTAAAGATCAGTTTAGCTTTACTTACAACATGTGACATGATGAGATACATATACACATGACACTATTCCTACTAAGAAATTATGTGAAGTTCCTTTCTGTTTTCCAGTATAGGAAGCGTTGTTATTTATTCAAAAGCGCTTCTCTGAGCTGGTCGATCAGCTTGGTCGAACTCTGCACCTTTCTGAAGAGCTTAAACAACCAAGAAACAGTGAGTGACAGCTTTAGATAAGGTTTTACTGCAGGAAAGTTTAAAAAGTCATTATTTCTGCTTTTTTCCCCCCTCAACTTTAAAGTCAGAGTGTGGATTCTGAACTGCAACTGTGACAATCTGATGCTATGTTATACATAAAGCTATAGGACTAAAAATAAAAATATGAGTCTTTTTTCTTTGCTACCAATGTTCTATTTATTATCCATAGTAGACACCTACAATTCATTAGCTCTCAAGTTTATTTTTGTTTCAGATTTGCTTTAAAGTCCATCTCTGGCTAGAAATACAAAAAAATAAAACATTTGTGTAGGCAAAGTGTACGCACTCCCCTCCACAGAAAAGCCCGCAGTGGCACTGATACTATTTTTTTCTTTATTACCACAGGTCCCAGCCTCAGGCCACTGAGGTCTGTAGGAAGTGTCCACATGGTGTTCAGGGCCATCTGTATCATTGCCCCCAACCTTCCCCTAGTACTGATTATCAGAAGGGACTTGTCAAGTTGTTAATTTTAGAGGAAGCATCTGTAGGATACTGACAAGCTTTACAATGAGTACAGGGAGAAGAAGAATTAGAGAAAAAAAAAAAAAAAAAAAAAAAGGACCAAAAAAACCTGAAGGATCCATCCTGGGGAGGCCAGAGTCTACACAGGTGGACTTTATTTTCTCAGATTAGAATTCTATGGTACGGTAAATGCATTTTACACCATAGATTATTTCAGCAAAGAAGATTAAAAGAAGTTGTTCCTACCCGGCCCTGCTGCATGGAGCAATCCACACATCCCACCAAAACATTGCCATGCTTAACGCCAGGAATCACTTGCAGCCTCTCGAAGTCACTTCCCAGAATCACCACATCACACCCAGATGCATAAGCCTGTGGAGAGAACAGAGGACATTTCAAAATTAAGTGTTGCAACGATGTAGTTTCTTTTTTAATGACAAATGATGCTTTTGCCGAAATCACATGCAGGAAACACAAAATACTGCCTGAATTCTACTTTTGAGGAACTGGGCCAACTCAATCTGACACTTTAACATATTAAAATAGATGACCTAAAACCATTTTGTTAGATTAGTAGTTTCCAATAGACTGAGGTAGGGTTAACAATGTGGTCTGCTTTTTCTAATAATGTTACTGTGGCTCACATTTGCTGAGATTACCTCATTTCATGTCCCAGTGACATGTCTTCATGATAAACACAAAAGTGATCTTCCTAGCTGTGACACAGACTGTAATAAACCTACTTTCATAGAATGAGGAAAGTTTAAATCCTCTTGCAGATTTTAACCTCGGTTGTATCCTTATGGAAAAGATTCCATCACTTCATTTTATGACGACTCTGTATTACATCAGTCGTGACATCACCCCAAGGATGTAAGCAGAAAGGATATCAAGTTTGTTACAAAAATTACTGATTTAAAAGGAAACATTTGCATATTTGCAAAATTAAGATAGTAGAAAATTACGTGTTCTACTTGTAGTGATCTTGGAGATAGTTTTAAATTCTAAAATTACACCTTGTCATGTAGCGGCAGCTCCAGGAGGCAATTGATGTTGCCACTGCTTAAAGCGTAGATATTACACTGATCAAACTATTTCCGATCAATGGCCCAATTGATTTTATTTTGCTCATAAAACATCCCGATAGAGTGTTCTCAGATTTGGGGGAAAAAAAACAAGGTGTAGTATGTCAGACACAGTAAAAGCAATCAAATCAGACAAAGTGAATATGCACAATGTTGGACTGTCTGAAAGACCAGGAACAAGGCAGATGTGGATCATGAACCCTTCCACACTCTGGTACTAGTGACTGCTATGCTTCAGGGGAAGAAGTGGGCAAAAAACCAACACTAGAAATGGAGAACTGGAGGCACCAATAATATTTATTAAATATATTAAAAAATGTAACAGTTCAAAAATGGAGGATATTGACCCCCCCCTGCAAAAAAAAAAAACCCAAAAAAACGCAAGCATTTTTTATTACAATTGTACGTCGTTAACCAGGAATTTTTAAACTACTAGGTTTTACCACTAGGATTCTTGAAAAGAATGGGTTGTGTCATGGGCATGTTATGGTAATCTCCTTATGGAAAATGACTTTGCAAAACGCACAAAACATCAGGGTCCAATGCACAGCAACAATGACACAGCTCCCAGCGATTGCTGACAGTAGTGTGAATCCAGGCTAAATATGGGAGAAACTGGTTGCACCGCCAATATAACCACTTCAATTTTTGTTAAGATGACCACTAATGGTACAATTTGCCAAACGATTGTTTATGAATGATTCTTCCCATGAACAATTGGAAATTATAGGTTGGGACCACTAATGGACAAAAATCCACCAATCCAATCAGATTAATGAAATAGATCTCATTTTCAGATCGATCCCTTCAATCTGATTGGATTGGTTAGGAGATTTTTGTCCATTAGTGGTTCCAAACTATAATTTTCTATCGTTCATACGAAGAATCCTTCATAAACAATCGTTTGGCAAATTGTACCATTAGTGGCCACCTTTACTCCAATTATAGTAGACATTTAAGAAATGATATAAACAGGGTAAGCAGCAGATACAGGTGGTCCTCAGCCTTTCTGGTCTGTTCTGCTATTCAGAACAATTCGGCTGAGGAACACAGCAGGTCATTTGTTTCATTACTATCATTGATCCTCAGGCGTTGGAATCTCTTGTGGTAATATTAACAAGCATTGACCCAATCAGGGCTGTGGAGATTGGAGTCAAGGAGTCGGAGCAATTTTGGGTACCTGAAGTCGAAGTGGGAGTCGGTGGTTTCATAAACTGAGTCGTCAGAGTTGTAAGTCAGATGACTTTTGTACACAATCTACAGCCCTGGCAAGTAATAGACTAAGGAGTCGGAGTTGAGGGGTCTGAGCCATTTTGGGTACCTGGAGTCGGAGGTTTCATAAAATGAGGAGTCTGAGTAGGATGATTTTTGTACCGACTCCACAGCCCTGGACACAATGTATGCCCTCCAATATTTCCCTCATGAACTACTACAGGAAAAGCTCCTCTGATAGCAATATTCAATAGTATGAGTGTGTAAGAGGAAATATGTGAAGCATACGCTGCTGCATAAGCAATGCCACAAACACATCATCTAGCTACCACTCCTCTCCAGGAATGTTGACTAAACAAGTCCTGTGTGTGTGTATATACGTGCCTGCAGCAGAGGAGACTGAACCAGCTGAGAGCACTCCAGCAAGGATTCAACTGGAGATTATGCAGCCCAATGCCAGCTCGGTACAACTGCTGTGTAAAGAAAGAAGAGCTCTGTGTATTTTTCCAGTTTACATTTCTTCATTTGTATTTGGTTTCCCTTTCCTAGCTCACAGGACACAATAGGTACACAGATGAAACAAATCCATTTCACATCAGCTAAGGTTTACTTCTGGTTTAATTATCACCAGAACGGACTGGAACAAAATGAGAGGGGAACGGCCTGAAATGCAGAATTGATGTGTATAAATTACAACATTATGAAAATCACCCACTCACCCCATGTCCAATTACAGCAATAAATAATTAACCTATTCATTTTATAGCATTTTCTTATTCACAAGATAAATTCAATCATCTTCCATGACGCTACAGAGTACAGCACAGACAACAAAACACACAGTACAGTCACAACATTCAGCTACACAAGTAAAACACATATACATAGTTAATACATGAATGATAGCATCCAGATACAGTATACAGGGACATGTTTGATAGAATAAGCACAGCAGGGATGAGAAACTATGTGGAACACTGTGCCCTTATGAGCCTACAAACTAGAGCACTATATCCCACTGAGGTTATTAAAGTGGATCTGAGAAACTTTTACTCATTGCATAACTGTTTCTTTCATATAGTTTATAGGGCATTCCTCAAGCCAAATACTTTTTTTGTTTTGTTTTAATACTCTTAATTCCCTATAAACTAAACAAGCCTTGCCCACAGCTCCTTTTGGGCCTTGGCACCGTAGCAAGGGCATATGGTAGCTCAGTCTGGGCAGGAGGAGGAGGAAGAGGTTACTAGCCATCGATTTCAGAGGTGGGGGGAGGAGGGAGGAGGAGAGGGGACTGAATTTACACACAGGCAAGCTGATGGCATCTCTAGCCCTCAGCCTGTGACAATGTGACAAACAGAACATGGCTGCCCTCATTGTATCACAGGAAAACGTTTGAAGCTGTTTGCAGCTAGATATGCTGTGTTAACTATCTAAACTTAGATAAGATATATAGACAAGTTACTTGTTATAGTTAGTTTTTCATCTTGGATCGGCTTTAAAAGGACTCCAAAAATATATAAAAGAAAAAAGAAAACCTGCCCCAAATACAGTATACAGCACAATTGTTAAAAAGTTAAATTCCTCAAAAAAACTTGTATATTTGTTACAGGTTCAGTAGATCAATTCAAACAAAAGCAAGCTTTACCTGTAAACTGAATTCTTTTAAAAAACAATATTCTGAGCATAATTATATACTAAACATACTTCTTAACATGCAAGTAAGTTCCAATTATAACCAGCAGCACTGAAGTGAAATCCTTGGATGACTACAAAGTGAGAAAGAACAAATTTAGACCATATCTCTTTGCTTGCAATTTGTGAATAGTTGTGACATTTCACTAGGTATGGTTAATAAGATGCAAACAAATCCCAGTTGATGCAGGATAATGCAAATTTAAATATATGCAGCTTGAAAACAAACCAATCAAATTTTACCTCAGTGAAATTTGATTGGTTCATGCTTAAATTTGCATAGAAAATCGGCATAATCCTGCATCAACTTTGAATTATCTGCATCTCATTGACCATCCCTTATAACATAAAACTGAGAAATTCATTCCAATGGAACAACAAATGTAATGTCGTTTTTCCTGACCCAGACAAAATTCATCCAAGCGAAGAGACAGTGTTCAGGTAAAGCTATCTATATATTGGGCTGATAGTGGTGGGGCGATCTACAAGTGATAAAGTACTCCAGTTTTGGAAATCGGGCAGCGGGCGGCAATTTTACCACCTTGTACCACCAGATAGTGATTTAATTAATTATTGCTCTTATTTTTGAGGAAAATGATTAGGCCTGGTTTCCATGAACGCGTGCTTGCAGGCAATGCAGGTGACCACTGTGACGGACAGAACTGCACTACACTGATTTTTCCACGATGTGGCTGTGATCTCATTCTTTACAAATGAATAGGATCATAACTGCATCAGGAAAAAAATCACCAATGCACAGAAATCTAGGTAACCAAGGTGTTCCAATTCACTGCAGAACTGCAACACATGAATGGAAATATCAGAAAGTACAGTCTATGCACTTTCTGATGTCTCTGAGGATCGCATCACTGTGCGTGGCCCAAAACACGGGTATAACCGCACCGGCGGAGGCAAGGCATAAGGGATAGTTCACAATGACCAGTTACATTGCAGAATAAGGGCTGGTGCACACCAAGAGCATTTCGAAAAGCGCTTGGTTAATGTATTTGAATGGGACAGAGCACACCAAACGCAAGTCCTGCAGCATTTTTGCTGATTTCTGAGGCGATTCAGCCTCAATGTTAAGTATAGGAAAGTGGAAAATCACTCTGAAAAGAGCTCAGTCAGACCTATTTTCCAAGCGTTTTTGTTACAGAAGCTGTTCAGTTACAGCTGTACTGTAAGTCTGTAACATAAAAAAAGCTACACCAAAACGCTCCAAAAAATGCTAGGCATGCTTAGAAAGTCGCTAGGCACATGCCTAGAAAAATCACTTCAAAAAGCACTGAGCGTTTGCGATAATGCTTGCGCTTTTTTGTGTGCACTGGCCCTTTTTCTGCATGTCATCTCACTGCCCATACAAATCTACTGGTCTGTTCGCATTTCTGCTTTGCAACTAATAGTGTTATTCTAACTTGCAGGCTTTGAATTAACATCTGTGTCCAGTCTCCACTGCAATTTTCACACGCACGCACACACACTATAACAGGTAAACTTAGCCTAATGGCTCATACACACGTCAGATAAAAGTCTTTGGAAAATGAAAGATCACAGACCAATTTTACCCCTTTCATGTAGTATGAGAGCCATACCTACACAGTCTATTCTATGGAGCTAAACTCCCCATCAGACAGAAATCTTTGCAAGATGCTGCACACACAGATGCTGTACAGACACAAAAGAACAGTATCTGCAAAAGATCTGTTCCTGCAAAAGATCCATTCCTGCAAAACGCATTCATAGTCTATGATATCTGCAGCTGTCATACACACCTTGTTTAACGGACAATTATCTATAGATCAGATCCACCAGGTTGGATCTTCAAATCGGCAGATAATGGTCTGATCTGCAGATTAATGTCCATTAAACAAGGTGTGTATGGGATCTGCAGATATCATAGAATATGAATGCGTTTTGCAGGAATGGATCTTTTGCAGGGATTGATCTTTTGCAGATACTGATCTGTTGCGTGTGTACGGGCATCTTTGTGTGCAGCATCTTGCAAAGATTTTTAGCTAATGGGAAGTTCAGCTCTATAGAATAGACTGTGTAGAGTATGGCTCGTCTACTACATGAAAGGGGGTAAAATTGGTCTGTGATCTTTTATTTTCCAAAGACTTTTATCTGACGTGTGTACCCACCTTAAGTCAAACCAACACCCTTAAAGGAATAGTCAGGCAAAAAATAAAAAAAATCAGTTACTCACCTGGGGCTTTCTCCAGCCCATTGCACCCGACTGTCCCATGCCGACCGCTCCACTCGCCGCCACGGTCCCTGGTTCCCCGCACAGTGCAGAGGATGACCTTGAGGATGACCTGTGTGAAGCGCCGCTGTCAATCATGGCCACGTTGTCTGCAGCGCACTGTGCAAGCACAGAACTACTTATGGGGTATGCTACAGACCACCTCTTATTAATGAAGCTGCAGAACTGCGATTACTACAGCAGATTGAAAACGCTGCAAGTAAAAATGAGGTCATAATTATGGGCGACTTCAACTTTCCAGACATTGACTGGGGTATTGAGGCTACCCATTCTGGTAAAAGCAGCAGATTTCTGGCAGCACTACCGGACAATTACTTGACTCAAATGGTAACGGAACCAACTAGGGGGAATGCGTTACTGGATCTGATCATTTCTAATAGACCAGATAATGTATCAAATGTGCAGGTTCAAGAACATTTGGGAAATAGTGATCACAACATGATAACGTTTGATCTGGTAACTGATAGGCCACGGGGCAGCGGGACCACTAAAACTATGAATTTTAGAAAAGCAAAGTTCAATCACATTAGGCAGGCACTAAGTTTGGTGAACTGGGATAATGTACTACAAGGGGAGGACACTGAATGGAAATGGCAAGCTTTTAAACTTATTCTCAATCAATATTGTAGTATGTATATCCCATATGGAAACAAAATGTCTAGGAATAAAAAAAAATCCTCTATGGAAGAATAGAAAGGTTAGGGATAAAATGAAGAGGAAAAGGAATGCCTATAAGGTCCTAAAACAGGAGGGGACCGAGGCTGCACTAAGCAATTATAAGTAGCGCAATAAAAATTGTAAAAAAGAAATTAGGCTGGCAAAGATCGAAGCTGAAAATCAAATCGCTAGGGATATCAAATCTAACCCAAAAAAGTTTTACAAGTACATCAACTCTAAAAAAAGAAAGGTTGACAGTATAGGACTCCTAAAGGATGAGGGTGGGAACTCAATAGTGGATGACCAAGGTAAGGCAGAGTTATTAAATGCTTTCTAGACAAGGCACCTGGCCCGGATGGCATGCATCTTCGGGTCCTAAGGGAATTAAGTTCAGTTATAGCTAAGCCCCTTTATCTTATCTTTTGTGACTCTCTTGCAACTGGCAGAGTCCCAGTGGATTGGCGTACAGCCCACGTTTTCCCATTATTTAAGAAGGGCAAAAAATCTGATCCAGGAAATTATAGACCTGTAAGCTTAACATCAGTTGTATGCAAACTATTTGAGGGGTTACTAAGAGATACTATACATGACTTCATAGTAGAAAATAATCTTATTTCTCAACATCAACATGGGTTTACTAAAGACAGGTCCTGTTTGACTAACATGCTCAGCTTTTATAAGGTAGTGAATGCTAATATGGATATTGGGAATGCTGTAGATGTGATATACTTGGACTTTGCAAAGGCCTTCGACACTGTTCCCCACAGAAGTCTAGTGCAAAAGTTGAGGATGCAAGGACTGGGGAAGAGTTCGTGTGCATGGATAGGGAACTGGCTAATGGACAGAAAACAAAGAGTTGTGGTCAATGGATCGTACTCAAAATGGGAGACTGTTAGCAGTGGGGTCCCACAGGGGTCTGTACTGGGTCCAGTGCTCTTCAATTTATTTATTAATGACCTAGTAGATGCAGTAGTGAGCAATGTTGCTATTTTTGCAGATGATACAAAATTGTGCAGAATCATCAACTCTCAGGAAGATAGTGTCATATTGCAACAGGATCTGGATAGGATGGCTATATGGGCACATACATGGCAGATGAAATTCAATGTTGACAAATGTAAAGTCATGCATTTTGGTCGTACCAATGGTCTAGCACCATACTAAATAAATGGGATACAGTTGGGGACATCAAACTTGGAGAAGGACTTAGGAGTACTCATCGACAACAAGTTAAATAATCGTACTCAATGCCAAGCCGCTGCAGCTAAAGCGAACAAAATTTTGGGATGCATTAAAAGGGAAATAAAAACTCGAGATGCTAGCATAATATTGCCCCTGTTTAACTCTCTAGTAAGGCCACATCTGGAATATGGAATTCAGTTCTGGGCACCACATTACAAAAAAGATATTGCAGTTTTAGAGCAGGTGCAGAGACGAGCTACAAAATTGATACGTGGGATGGAAGGTCTCGCTTACCAAGAAAGGTTAGATAAACTGGGTTTATTTAGTCTAGAGAAAAGACGCCTTAGAGGAGATCTAATTAACATGTATAAATACATCAGAGGGCAATATAATAGCTTGGCGGATGAGCTTTTTGTCCCTAGACCTTCTCAAAGGACTAGAGGACATGATCTGCGCATGGAGGAAAAACGTTTTAGCCATTTATTTAGGAAAGGGTTCTTTACAGTAAGAGTGATTAAGATGTGGAATGCATTGCCACAGGAAGTCGTTATGGCAAACTCTATACTTGCATTTAAAGGGGGCTTAGATGCTTTCCTTGCGTTGAAAGACATCCATGGCTACAATTACTAGGTTATGCCTAATGATGTTGATCCAGGGATTTTATCTGATTGCCATCTGGAGTCAGGAAGGAATTTTTCCCTTTTGGGGCTAATTGGACCATGCCTTGTGGGGTTTTTTTCGCCTTCCTCTGGATCAACAGGGGTATGTGGGGGACGGGCTGGAGTTGTACTTTGTACTGGTTGAATTCGATGGACGTATGTCTTTTTTCAACCAAAATAACTATGTAACTATGTAACTACTGCCTCTGCGCCATGGACAACTTGGCCTTGATTGACAGTGGCGTTTCATGCAGGCGCAGTAAGGACGACCTTGAGGTCGTCCTCTGCACCGCGTGGGGAGCCCAGGATGGCGGCGGAGAGGTCAGTGTGGGACAGTCAGCTGCAAGGGGCTGGAGAAAGCCCCAGGTAATGCAGATTTTGTTATTTTTTGCCTGATAATTCCTTGTACCTGTGTACCTGAGATGACCTGCAATAAAAAATCCATACATACCTGCTTCTTCCTCCAGCCCCCTGTGACCTGATCGCTTCCTCACCACTGTCCACTGCATTTTGAATCCTCCTTAAGAACTCTTGTAAGTTCAGCCAGTCGACGCATGCGTAGTACGGCTGCGCGTGGTCCCATGGCATGGTTTCTTGCAAGTCATCTCAGGTTTCCTTTAAGGTGGCCATGCATCTATTGATTTTTGTGGCCCGAAAATTGGTGTTTTAAAAAAGATGCCCAGTAGATTTATCTAATTTCAGCCCAAAAATTGGTTGATTGCATCAATCGAGCATGCAGGTAAAAAACGCAGACTGACCAGGTCGATTGGGTGCATGGCTGTAATGACGTGATAATTGTAACACCTTCAGCTGCTGTGCCCCCAAATGTTAATGTACCCCCTCCCTCCTGTGCTTGTGCATTCAAATCTCACCTATTCCAGCTGCTGCAAGTGTCCAGCTGCTCCTGCTTCCCCATTCATGCCCCAAGTGGCTGCCGCATATAGTACATGGCATGTGTGACATCCCACGCCCCATGTGCTGTAAGCGGCAGGGGGAATGGGGAAGCAGGAGCAGCTGGGCAGTTATGGCAGCTGGGACAGGTGAGAATCGAATGCATGGGCACATTAACATTTTAAGGCACAGCAGCCAGGCAGCAAAGGCTTCACAAGGGATGAAAGATTTCATGCTAAACTCGATCAGGAATCGGCCGGCAGTAAATGGGGCAGCCAATTGATCTCTCTGATCAGATTCAATCAGAGAGATCTGTCTGTTGGTTGATTTCCCCATACACTGCTAGATGTATTGGCACCTTTACAAGAGCTTGATGCTCTAAAAATCCTACATGGTTGTCAGTCCCTGCTACTCCTCTCTGCCAATTACCCATACATCAGATCACGCTACGGATTTAAAAACTGAAATCTCCTGAATGCTTATTGATGTTGCTGTGGAAGTCAGATTACTGGCAGATTCAAAGTCATTAAAAATACCAGAAAATCATTCAAGTGTATGATCATCTTTACATGTTCATGTAAAGATGATCATACACTTGACTGATTTTCTATAAAACATGTAAAAGCAAACCTGAAGCGAGAGGGACATGGAAACTGCCATATTTATTTCCTTTTAAACAATGGACATTGCCTGGCTGACCTGCTGATCCTCTGCCTCTGATGCTGGGGATACACGGTACATTTCTGTACCGTGTATCGACCAGCTGATCCGGCCAGCTGATAATATTCAGCTGGCCCGATCATACCGCTCGACCCCCGCCCGCTCGATTCCCGCCGGCGGACAATGGCAATCGATCTGCGCGGATGAGCGGGGATGCGCCGGCATCGAGCCACTGGCTCGATCCGGCGCATAAAATGAGCAGTGTATGCACGGCATCAGGGTGCATGCACACATCCAATCTGTGTAAAAAGTCCATGACTGGGTGGTGTGAGGTTGGCTTTGCAGGCAATGCATGTATGTATTAGGATCGCTTGGCATAGCTGCAGTGAAAACACAAAGGGGTAAGAAAAGGTTGTGCCGAGTGACCCATAATTGTGGATGTAAAGCATCCACAGAGTATTTCACAGGCGTGGAAGAAATGCCTATAAAGCCTTGTGACTGAGTACCATGGAAATTTAGCTTTAGGGTACCTTTTTTGTTAGGCTCCATTAAAAAAAAAAAATTAAAAAAAAAAAAAAATACCCCACATAGTTCAGCCACTCAAGAGCCAGGTATCAACTGTCATTCAGTTCCTGTACACACAGCAGAACTGGTAATAACCAACTGTCTGCTCAATGCAAATCTGCAAGGTGTCTCATCTGGTGCCCGACTGCTGCCTGCTCAGCCTCTATAACCCACCTCTGTATGCAGTCTGTGCAAGCACAGCCTAATGTCTAATGCACACAATGCAATTTTCAGCCTGATTCACGGAAATTGGGTGATTATTTCCAACATGTCCGATTGGCTCCCCAACGATAAAGTAATCGATTTTGTGGACTTATCATTGGAAAATCAATCTTTTTATCGATCGGGTGCACTATGGACATGTACACAAGATGCAACTTCCCATCCGATCGCCCGCCGATCGAGCGGGAAAGTGCATCGTGTGTACCCAGCATAAAGCCTGGTGCACACATCCAATTCTGATTGGCCAATTTAACCAGAGCTGGTTCTCTCATGAAGCAAGGTGAAACATTTGCATTAGGCTCAGAGATTACATGGGCAGCATGTTTGTACTGTGTGTTTACACTTACAGCATGCAGTCAGAGTAGGAGAAGCAAGATGAGAGCAAGCGAGGTGAAGAGGTCATCATTGGGGAAAAGCAGCTTGTTGAGCTGTGAGAGGAGTCTGACATTAAGTGAGGAGGGGGAGGCAAGAGAGCAGCAGTGTTTCATTTGACTTGCACAGCAAAAGGGATGAGGTATCACTGCTGTCCTGACTGAGGAGGAATGGAGGACGGCTGACTGGCTGAGGGTGAGCAGTTTGTTTGTCACAAACTCGCAGCCAGCCAGCGTGTTATTGTGTTGAGCTGCAGCATGTCATGTCTCAAGTAACTGCATAGGCTCCCTTGCTGACTGACTATATTAAATGAAGTAAATTGTCAGGTGCTGTGCGATCATTCCAAATTGGGGCAGAAAAAAGAAAAAAAAGTCTAGAACCAGCCCTAAATTTAACCAGTTAGATGTAGTATGATGGCTAGCAGGTTTTAAGTGAAATGAACAGATTCTGTAAGTAAGCTTTCATACTACATGAAGGTGGTAAAATTGGACAATCATTGGCAAATCAAAAAATTGGATGTGTATCGGCATACTCAGGGTTCGCAGACTTAGGGAAATAAAGTTAAGGATTTGAAGAATTGTGGTAAGTTGAACATAGCCTAAGTTTCACCAATGACTGCCTGTTTGGAAACAAAATCTTCTTGACTGGCTGCAAGAGGCTAATGCCTAGTACATACCATGCAATGTCTCAGAAGATTGACAGGTCTAAACAATTTCCTACAGGTTTCATCAGGTTTCTGATTATTTTTCCGAATTATTTTTCGCTAGGGGGAAAATCTATCTCGAAAACCTGATTGGACCGGTCAGAAATAATCGTTTCAACCCACCGATCTGATGGACAATGACATGGTGTGTACCAGCACTTGACTATGAAAATTATTTCCTATAAGCAAAACACAAAAACAAAAAACAAACTCAGTAATCACAATCATTTTGCAATTTGGAGAATTTTCACAAAAACAGAAACATTGACTGAATTTATCTGTAATGCCACTCAATAATGCTACTAAGTAGTTAAACACAAGCAGTTTTATTGCGATCTAGGCTTGCAATGAAAGGCTGAAGGTGGTAAATATAAGACTCTGTAATAAACAGAAGGAAGTCACGCAGGCAGAACAAGTATTTTCTGACAATAGACCTCTGTCTGTTCATGCTGTATACAGTACACAAACGTCTCAAGCAGGACCTGGACTTCCTGTTCCAGCACAGCCAGACCTTTAATAAGTCAGTCTACCAGGTAACGCTATACAAACCCTCTGCATTCAATAAATTGTCCCTCTTCACATGCTATTTTCAGATAGCAAAAATATTTTAAGCTTGTTATGGGATTAAACAAGTCTGTTAGTAGATGCATGCACAAAGGAATGTAGTCTTGTTACTTCATCTTCATCTAGCACCATAGAAAGTTTTTGCAAACAAACCATATGGTGAACTAATAGATATATCGATAAGATTTCACGGTACAGAGGCACGTCTCCTAGCCCCTTTTTGTGGATTTCAAGGGCCCTTTTCCACTAGTAATCGCAATCACAAACGCCAGCGATTGAAATTTTTTATTTGCATTGCATTATCCTTCTTAAAAAATTGCTCCAGAAAGTGATTGCGATTTGCAAATCAAATCACTATTGTGGAAAATACTTCTCACAATTCCTATGATAAAGTAGCAACCCTAGCGATTTAAAACTCACTAGCGATTTGTGATTTTGTAATTCAGCTGTGCAGTGGAAAAATGCCCCATGTGAGAGGGATATGGATGTTTCCTTTTAACAATACCAGTTGCTTGTCAGTCCTGCAGATCTCTTTGGCTGCAGTAGAGACTGAATCACACACCTGAAACAAGCATGCAGCTAATCCAGTCTGACTTCAGTCAGAGCACCTGATCTGCATGCTTGTTCAGGGGCTGTAGCTAAAAGTATTATGCTACGTACACACATGCGACAACGATCGTTCGTTGTCAACGACGAACGATCTTTTAATTGACGAAAGAACGACCGAAGTAAAGTTAGTTGTAAAAAGTATGTAACGATCACATCGTTAGAACGAACGTTACACCACGTAAAAGCACCTAATGCGCCTGCGCATAAAATTGTAAAGTTCCTTGGAGAAAAAGTGAAATGCGCATGTCCAGCCTGGTACGAACGATCGTTTCCAACGATGTGCCACTTTTGCTAACGATCGTCGGTGGTAAAAATCCGCCAAGACAGAACTTTGTTTTGTAGCGATTTGCCTCGTTCGTCGTTTGCCTTAATAGTCGTTGGTTCGTTTTTTGTAACGATCGTCGTTGGTAAAGATCGGGGAACGATCGTTACAAACGACTATAGTCGCATGTGTGTACGCACCTTTAGAGACACAGGATCAGCAGGAGAGTCAGGCAACTGGTATTATTTTAAAAGGATAAATCCATATCCTTCTCAGTTTAGGTTCCCCAAGCACAGAGGCATTTCTAAAACCGGGAAAAAAAAACACACACAACAGGTACTTGGACATGTCCAGCATTACAGGATTCACAGAATACCAGCAGGTGGAAAAGAAAGCACTGCTATGACATGTGACATCAGTCCCATTTACTATTTGAACCCAATTGAGATCTAGGAAAATTCAGAAGGCAATCATTCTGATTAGCCACGTGTATAAGCATTACCTTTTCACAGAAAATCCATTAAACAACTGCTGTAAGCAGAACTACCTCGCTAACTACACAGGCTTAAAGGACAGCTGACCCGTACACACAACTGACATGGCTGATAACAACCGCCTCAGACGATAATTAGGAGTTCGTATACGCCTGGCCTGGACCACCGACCCGCAAGCGATTCGCCCTGTGATTCTACTTCACCCTAGCAACACCCCGCCGATTCCATTGTGACGTTACACATGCGGGCACCAGTAGTTGGCCCTCTGCCTGCCACCCCCCCCCCCCACACTTCCCTGCATAGCAACACAGCTAGTCGTCAACTACATAGATGACACACCTGTGTGCAGCCCAACTCACCAATGTCTCCTAAGGGGCAACATCCGTGAAAGGCGTGTACTCGACTTAGGGCTCGTTTCCACTATCGCGACTCCGCATGCGTCCAACACATGCGGATTCGCACATGTAATGCAAGTGGATGGGCCTGTTTCCACTGTAGCGTTGTTGAGGTGCATTTTTTTTAGCGGTGAAAAAACGCACAAAAGAGCCTCAGAATTCGCCTGTGAGTGGAATGCATGCGAATCGCATGCAATGTATGTAATAGGAAAATCGCATGCGGTTTCCCCATGCGTTTTTTTGCCGCGAATTCGCATAGGTACCAATGTAAATTCACACAGGCAGTGACATGGTTAAAATCGCATATACCCTCACCTATGCGAATTCGCGGCAAAAAACGCATGGGGAATCGGATCCGCATGCGATTTCTTCAGCGGTGGAATCCAGGCAATAGTGGAAACGAGCCCTTAAGAGGGATATAGAGGCTGTCATTTAAAAAAAATGCAAATTGTCTAGCTGTCCTGCTGATCCTCTGCCTCTAAGGGCTGATTCACACTATAAGGCCTGGAACCCACTGAAATCAGCAAACGCAAAACGCAACCGCTAGCGTTTTGTCTGAGCGGTTTGCAAGCGGATTCATGCGCGTTTTTGGTAGTGTTTTGCAACATTGTATTTTTTTGCCCAGCGGGTGCGTAGCGTTTTGCGTTTTTATCCTGATTGGTCCTGTGAATTATTTTTAATTTTGTTACAGTGTGCTGAACCGCAAAACGCTAGCAAAACCGCTCAGTTTAGGTTTTGCTGAGCGTTTCTGCTAGCGTTTCAATACTTTACATTGAAGCGCTAACGCTCCCAAAATGCTGCAGGTCCTGCGTTTGCGTTTCTGGGAAACGCAAACGCTCCTGTGGAAGTTGCCCCATCCATTAACATTAGCCCAGCGTTTTGGCAAACTTCTAGCGTATCGCAGTGCTGCCAAAACGCTGCCAAAAGCGCTCCTGTGGGTTCCAGCCCTCAGAGCTTTTTAAGCACTAGAGATTTTAAAAGCTCTTGGTAATGCAATGCTATGGGGGATTTTTACACAATCACATCGCTCCAGTGTGAACACGCACATAGGATAACATTAGCAGGAGCTGTTAAAATCACAAAGCGCTTAGAAAAGCTCTTGTAGTGTGAAGCAACCTGAATCCTAACGGAAATGAACGGATCCTATGTTAATCAATAGGATCCGTTCATATTGTTCCATTATAACAGATCCGTTAAACACATTCTGACGAACGGACCGCAAGTTTAGGGAGGCTGTGATAATTTCACGGATCAGTTTTTGGTCCGTCCAATGTGAACCAGGCCTAATACTTTAAGCCATAGACCCTGTTCAACCATGCAGATCAGAGGTTTCTGACTGAACCCCACTGGAAGAAAAATGGGGCAAAAATGGAGCAAATGCCATGAACAAAGTTTGACTGACTGCTGTGTTTTGCTCGTTTGCACCAGTTTTGGTAAATTTGAATCATGGTTTCTATTGTAGTTATGGAATTCTGCAAAATAGTCTAGCATTCATTGTTTTCCCTACTTTGTGTAACATGGTCACACCTGATTTACCCACGCCGTTGAAACCAGTGTAAGGCTGTATTTACAGTGGGACGTTGCGTTTTAATGCAACGTTAAAGTCGCAACGTGTCTATGCTAAGAGGTACCATACTGCAAGCAGTGAGTTACCACAACGCAACATTTTTTAACGCGACTTTAACGTTGCACTGTGAACGGCCCATAGGATTAGCATTGCAGTGCGGTAAGTTGCGTTATAAGACTTTATAAGGCGCGACCATAACGTCCCACTGTGAATGCGACCTAAAGGTGCCCATTAACTGTACAATTTTTCACTAAATGCGATCTTTCGATGTAATTTGAACAATTGTAACTAATTAGAAAGCTATTATCAATTGTTCACATTTACAGAACGATTCTTTCTTCAAACTTTCGGATCGATTTTATACTATTCAGCAATCAACACAAGAATCGTTCCTTATAGATTGCCTTTATAAATGGCAAATTTTCGATACAATTTGATCATAAAAAAAAAAAAAAAAAAAAAAAAAAAAAAAAAAAAAAAATCGCATCCAAAGATCGCATTTGGTGAAAAAATTGTACCGTTAATGGGGACCTTTAGAAAGAAAATTGGTTGTATGCAGTTTCAATCAAATTTGGCCCATGAAAGCATTCTGTCCGCCATTTTGCTCCTATATACAGTTTATATTCAGTTATCGTGATTGCCATCAGACTGGCTTGTTCAGTACTGGGTATTGTTGGGCTTATATAATAAAGCCTATAGGAGATTAGTTTGGTTGAGGACCATATTGCAGCACATTGGTATGCATGGGCAATAGTAAAATCAATGGGAATATTCTTCTGGCTGCCTCTCAGGTGTGCTGCTGGCAGAGATGTTGCAAACATTATACAAATGGATGGACATTGGCCAATTAAATGCATTAGCTGCTGCGTTTGATTGGTTCATTTCTGAGCAGCATAAATTTGTATAAAGTCTGCATCAACTTGGAATTATTAGCATTTCATTAACCATCCCCTACATTACCTAATGCTGGTTACACACAATGCTATTTCCTGTCCAATCCACAAATATCAGATGATTACTTCCATAATGTCAGATCTGATCCTGTTCAATAACTGGATCGATTTTCCGAAGTTATCATGGGAAAATGGATTGCGTTATCAATCAGGAGCAGTTTAGTCATGTACTCACGATGCAGCTTCCTGTCCGATTACCAGTTGATTGGACGGGATCAATTGCATCGTGTGTACTCAGCATAAGTGCCAGCGAAATCTGCCAAACAGACATAAAAGCTTACCTTCCTCTCCAAATCTAGAAATGAAACAATTTTGGCTGGAGTTCCGCAGTACAGCACAATGTACACGTGTCTCTGGGTTAGGAGCAGTACATCTTGTGGTATGCAGCAGTTATTCACACCGAAACAATGTTACAGCTTCAAAAAATAAATATAAATACAAGGAACTGCCTTTAATAGTGCAACTCAGGGAGGGCCCTTTTCCACTAGCAATCACAATCACAAACGTCAGCTATTGCGATTTTTCATTAATTTTGTTATGCGATTGTGATTTTTTATTTGCATCACATTATCCCTCTTAAAATCGCTCCAGAAAGCGATTGCGATTTGTTAATCGAATCACTATAGTGGAAAATACTTCTCATGATTTCTATGAAAGTAGCAACCCTAGCGATTTAAAAATCACTAGCAATTTGCGATTTAGCTGTGTAGTGGAAAAAGGCCCGGAAACTTGTTGTACATGTGTGGCTCCACTTGCAAAGCAATGCTTTGTCTTAGTAATGCAAGCCTTGCAAGCCTTATTATCTTAGAACAAAATATCCAACTGTTACAAAAATAAGCGTACAAATGTTTAAGTGTTCCGAGTCTGACTGGCATGTACTTCCACGCTAACGGATAACCTAATTTTTCAATAAAGTAATATAGTGCATGAGATACAGCAACAACCTTAAGGCTGCTTCCACACAGGGACGTTACAGGCGCACGTTAGTGCGCCTGTAACACTCCCCCAACGCACAGCAATGTAACACAAGTGGGCTGTTCACACAGCCCACATTGCGTTACATGTAACGCTGCACGTTGTCGGGAAAGTGCAGCATGCTACGGCGTTAGAGCGGCTATAGCCGCGTTAGACTGTTTGCACATGCGCAGTGGGGGGCGGAGAGGAGGCGGGGAGAGCCAGCTACAGTAGCTGCGCACATGGCTACTTAATATTCACTGCACTGGCGGCCGCTGATTGGCCGGCGGGACCACGTGATGCGGAGTGTCTCGCTCCGCATCACGTGGTCCCACCGGCCAATCAGCGCCACTCTGGGAGACGTTATAGGGATAGAGCCGCCTAACGCGGCTCACTCTACCGTCCTCTCTTGCAGGACCATACGATGCGTTAGGTGCACCGGTTATGCGACCTTAACGTGGCACCTAATGCAAAGTCTTGGTCTGCAAGTAGCCTTAGCAGACAAAGTTCACAAGTCAAGTGACACTTGGAAGTACATTTTCACAGATGGGGACAGGGAGGAGCAATAAATAAATAAATAGTATACCTATGGAAGGTTTTTAACAAAATGTAAACAGTAGTCTCCGTGCATTCCCATTAACGCACCTAGGTGATTAAATTAAAATATCATTGTAAATTGGCACCAACAATATTTTTAGGGATTGGTGTCACACGGCCCACATAACACCACTTGCAAAACAGTTTTCTACTCTCTAAGATGTACGGTACATGTCAAAGGGGCACTGCTAAAGTCCCAAATTATTTAGGGCAACCCTGGGCACTAACAGCACACTGTGGTAATTTTCAGGGCTGGGCCATTTCGGGCTGGTGCACACCGAACGGGTTTTTCAGCGTTGCGGATACGCTTGGTCAATGTATCTCAATGGGGTGGTTCACACCAGAGCGGGAGGCGTTTTGCTGAAACGCATACTCCCGGGTGAGGCATTTTTTGGATTGCGGAGGCGTTTCTGCCTCCAATGTAAAGTATAGGAAAAACGCAAACCGCTCTGAAAAACGGCAGTTCAGAGCGGTTTTGCAGGCGTTTGTGTTACAGAAGCTGTTCAGTAACAGCTTTACTGTAACAATATATGAAATCTACTACACCAAAAATGCTTCCCAAAACCGCAAAATGCTAGGAGAAACGCTAGAGAAAAATAAGAAAAAGCGTTTCAAAATCTGCTAGCATTTTGCGGATCTGCTAGCGGGTTTTGGTGTGCACCAGGCCTTACTGTATGTAAGCCTAGCAGGGGTGGCACTAGCAATCAGTGGGCGACTGAGCAAGATTTTGGATTAAGCTCCCTCCCCTGGAAGAAAAGAGAAGGCATCAACTACTGTACAAACTGGCATGAGTTGTAATAAACTGAGTATATACTGTAGTCAACATCCTGGTCTCCTGCAGAATCATGGATCGTGGTCAGCACAGTGGCATCGAGCAGTGCAAGACAGCTTTTGCATAGATATCATGCTGAAATGTATTGAAAATCTGTGTGGTGTGTATAAGGAATGGATCCCTCTCTGTTCAAACTCAAATCAGAGCAGGATCAATCTTTTTGCCATTTTTGCAATCTATAAATGTATAGGTATCTTAAGCAAACTATTAGGCAGATGGATTACGCATTAGCGTTTACTTTTCTTCACTGTGCTTTCAATAAATATCCACAAGGGGAAAGAACTGGACATCCCACAGATATAGTAGCCAATCATCCAGCACATAAAGCTGCACTGATCCTAGAAGGCATGAGGAAAGCTAACTGTAGCTAAATGCAAGGTTTCCTCTGTGCTAGCGACAGCCATGGTTAATATACAAAACAAATGATGCTTTATCGACTACAACTGAAACCACACAAAAAAAATTCAGAAACAAGCAGTCCAAATGGAACAGTGACAAAAATAACATGTAGGCAACGACAGAGCTTATGTTTTACATTACAAAATCCACAATGTATCTTTTCAAGAGAACACTGATGTGTTGCCAGATGACCTATATACATTAACGATCTCAGTGTTCCAGAATGTACAATATTTCACCCCTGGCAGAAACTCAGGAATAATGCAATCTAATCAGAATATTAGATTCTCCTTCGACAGTATTAAATCAATCTGAATAGCATTTGTCCTATACTCACACCTCCGGTTACTTTAGAATAATTTCATTAAAGCAGCACAAATGTCAAGCCGCAATCCAGGAAGCTGCTCAACGCCTTCAAGGTAAAAGCAGGGGAGCCATTTCAATGAAAAGAAAATGCAATTTACAAATAGAAATGACCAATGGGCAAGTTAAAATGATGTCTCTGCCAGGCAGCAGGTGTGCTTTCCACATATTCAGTCACCTGGGCTGCGTTTTCATGAAACTACAGTTAAATCATGTAATCTTAACAGCATAAAAGAATTTCCCAGTTGCTCTATAACATTTTTCTAAAATGCAGGATGAAATGAAAAACATGCAACATTAACCTTTAATAAATTACATTTCAAGCACATTTCAAGTTTGGACAAAGTTATGCCAATAAAAAGTAGCGGCTTCACATTTAACCTCCTGGGGGTTTCAATTATTTCGCCCAGGAGGTGGCGCAGCACTATTTTTTATTTTTTTTTATTATTAAATCATGTAGCGAGCCCAGGGCTCGCTACATGATAGCCGCTGTGCAGCGGCATCCCCCCACCCACTCCGATCGCCTCCGGCAATCAAAGCAAACAGGAAATCCCATTCAGAACGGGATTTCCTGTTTGGCTTCCCCCGTCGCCATGGCGACGATCGGGATGACGTCATCGACGTCAACGACGTCGTGACGTCAGAGTGAGTCTCGATCCACCCCTCAGCGCTGCCTGGCACTGATTGGCCAGGCTGCGCACGGGGTCTTGGGGGGGGGGGAGCGGCGGGTAGCGGCGAATCAGCGCGGAGCGGCGGCGATCGGTATATACACGCAGCTAGCAAAGTGCTAGCTGCGTGCAACAAAAAAAAAATTATGCAAATCGGCCCACCAGGGCCTGAGAAATCCTCTGTGGCGGCTTACCCCGAGCTCAGCTCGGGATTAGCCCCCAGAGGGTTAAAGGGAACATAAACAGAGAGGGATATGGAGGTTTCCTTTTAAACAATACCAGTTGCCTGGCAGTCCTGCTGAGCTCTTTGGCTGTAGTAGTGACTGAACCACACACCTGAAACAAGCATGCAGCTAATCCAGTCTGACTTTACTCAGAGCCCCTGATCTGCATGCTTGTTGAGGGGCTGTGGCTAAACATATTAGAGACAAAGGATCAGCAGGACTGCCTGTCAGTTCAGGTTCCCTTTAAAGCAGTGGTCCTCAAACTAAGGCCCACGGGCCGAATGCGGACCCCTGAGGCTCTTTTACCGGCCCCCACACACAAAATGTATTACTTATAGATGCGTCAGCTACATCTTTAAATATTGTGGTCCACAAATAAAATAGCAGTGCTGGCACCACCCATCCACATGGAAGCCAGAAAGCAGTAATTTGCAGGTTTCCAATCATATTCCACATCAGGTGACACTGCTGTCCAATTGGACTGCAGGTTGTCACCTGGGTATGCTTCGCTGTCTGGCCCGCAAAGACATAATTTTATGTATACTCCGGCCCCCCAGCAGTCTGAAGTATGTTGACCCGGCCCTCGACTCAAACCATTTTGGGGACCCCTGCTTTAAAGGATACCCGAGGTGACATGTGACATGATGAGATAGACATGGATATATACAGAGCCTAGCACACAAATAACTATGCTGTGTTCCTTTTTTTTCTCTCTACCTAAAAGAGTTAAATATCAAGTATGTAAGTGGATGACTCAGTTATGACTCAGACAGGAAGTGATAATAGTGTGACCTTCACTGATAAGAAATTCCAACTGTAAAACACTTCCCTAGCAGAAAATGGCAACAGAGCAGGAAAGATAAAAAGGGTTAATAGTTCATAAATTTTAGCTCTGGCACACTTCAGTGAATGTGTCATTGAACAAAAAAAAACTTTAAAAGTAGATTTAAACATAAAATAAAACTGTGGAATATCTATTTTAGGAGAAGGAAGATGGATACAATTATTTAATTAATTTTAGCCTCCGGTGTCAAAGCGATTATTTCTGACATGTCTGATCAGCTCTCGATCGATTTTGCACGGAAGTGTTTGGAAAATCATTCCGGTTATCGATTAGCTATCGGTGCTGACCAGACTTGTTGGAAATAATCGCTTCAACCCTGTAGATCTGCCTGGAAATTTAACAGTGCATGAAATCTATTGAAAATGTATCAAACCACAGTGTTGCACTGTTCGATCCAGTGCAATGCTATGGGATGTTGCTCCTATCCTGATCGATCTAGATTTTCTGTCCGAGCCACAAAATTGATCGATTTTCAGGAAAAAAAACAAAACACTAACAAACAAACAAAAAGAACAAAAGGAGGAGCAGAGAATTGCTGACAGCCCACCCCCATTTATTATATGTAACCATGTCCTAAAGTTAGATTGTCGGCTGAAATTGCAGTTGAAAGACGCTCATGACTGGTAGCCTGAACTGTCTGGCAAGCACACAGTTCAGCCATCCGTCTCAGATTTTCAGTAGATTTCAGCATGTACTGTGTACCTCCCCCCCCACCCCCCCCCAAGACCGTGGTGAGTGTTGTAGGCTCACCTGTCCGCTAGCAAGCATCTTCCTATGCCTCACATCTTTCTCCATGGCCATGGGGACACCTGTATTGCTGTGACCCCGCTGCATGTACTAATATCACATAAATGCAGCAGAGTCATGTGGCACAGTCACTGGGTACATATTTTACCATGCAGCAACAAACTGACTAGGGGATCGTTGGTCGTTTTGAAGTGTGACTTCACTATTGCCAAGTACACGATTGAGCCCTTTCTAACAAGACTTTTCCAGCGTGTTGGTTTGGTCGTTTGAAAACATTTAATTTTTTGAAAGAATATTTTTTATTTTTATGAAAACAATGCATGAAAACCATTACATTGTTACAATTATTGACAACAAAAACAGTTGTGGCTAACTTCAGTGCAGAATGTCCGACCACCAGATCCTCCAGAGCATAGCTGCGGAAGGGCTGCTTAAAATCTGGATGGTCAAGCATCCGGCGCTGTCCTGGCATGGTCGTATCTCCCCCAAGGGTGCCCAGTCCTCCTCCCCACAGGTTATTATCGTATTACCCAACTTCAACTTATAAAAGGAAATCCAGCAGGACCACACCTCAATTTTTTGACACTTCTGTCTACGGTATACCCACTTTAGGATGGTATACCTGTTTTAGGAGTACGAGCTCTTTATGTACGTACGTATTATGTACGTATCAGATCCATTCCGGTTGAGGCAATAGTGGTGGTTTCCATTTAAGTATGATTTGCTTGCGGGCATAAAAGATCAGAGTTCTATAGGCTATCATCTTGTGAGTAGAGAGGGAGTTGTCCGCCTGGTAAGTCTGGGAGTTTCAAAAGGATTTGGCCGGAAATCGATTCAAAATGACAATCAGGCAGCTGCATTGCGACATCAACTACAATTGGTCAGATATCGATGGTGCAAATAGAGTAATGTATGGGCACCTTTATCTACGTTTTCTAACTATGGAGAGACGTAAGAAATCAGATACTCTGTCATGTCTATTGACATGAACTTTAGTTCACCAAGAAATGTGATAAACAGCATTGTGTTACAAAATGTGGCACTTATCTGTAGTGTTTACACCTTTTGTGGACAACTCTTCTGAGAAAAGTTGACATAGTTAATGCAGGAATCCAGATTTTATGTCAGGTACACACGTAACGTTTTTCCTCCGACAGATGCGTTCGATTGATAAATTCCATCATGTCCGATATTCCTCTCGATCGTTTTACCACTCGATATCTCATAGAAGTGAACGGAAAAGGATAAGAAAAACGAGCTGAAAAAGAATAGAGTGGAGAATCGAGTAGAAAAAACGACTGAGCTGAGAATCTAGCGTGAAAAACGTATCGTGTGTACCAAACATTAAAGGCATTGGCAAAATACAATGTGCAATATTGCATTTAAAATGCCCAATATTGTCCAGTAATGAACACAAGGCTGTATACTTTTAGCAGCCCTTCAATATGGGCCAAACACATTTTCACAGGGTTTTCACAGTTCTCACACAGCAACATATTTGATGCCTAGGGCTGGGACCCACTAGGAACTGCAATCGCTGGCGTTCACAATTTGAAACAAAATATAAATAAAATCACAACACTAATGGAATCATCCTCATAGGATTCCACTGTCGTAACCAGGGCTGTGGAGTCGGACCAAAAATCCACCGACTCCGACTCCTCAGTTTAGGATTCCACCAACTCCTCGACTCCGACTCCTCTAATTTGCATATTACAATTTTGTTGATTAACAGTATGTAACGTGAAATTTGTCTCTTAACTGCCAACGCTTAGGAATTTTACAAGACAACTGAAGTGAGAAGGATATGTAGACTACTATATTTATTCCCTTTAGACTAAAACTAGTCCTTGGTAAGAGTACTTGTAAAATGCACAGACCGGAACAAAGAACATCTATCAGGCCCTAGGCAATGTAACTGTGGGTACATGTAAGAATGATGTGCAGGTACTCTGCAGGGGAATGAGGAGATTCTTCCTCTATTACACATTCTTCATGCACAATCTGAACAAAGTTTATGGGTGATAGACAACACCTCTGTGTTCAATGTGCACAACATTTTCAGTGGATTCCCTGCAGCTCTGTGGGGAGTGCATATGTAGAGTATAGTACTACTGTGTTACAAAGTAAACCTGAGACAGATGAAATTAGTTTTATACATACCTGGGGCTTCCTCCAGCCCCCTTCAGGCTAATCAGTCCCTCGCTGTCCTCCTCCTCCACCTCGATCTTCTGCTATGTGTCCAGCTACTTGAGCCAGTCTGGTGTAGTGCGCATGCACACACTCCGCCGCCGGGAGCGTACTACACCTGCGCAGCATTATTATGCAGGTGCAAAATGCTCCTGGCTGTGGAAGCGGCACGTAGCCAGACTGCTCTGACTGGCTGAATTACCAGGACTCATAGCAGAAGATCCAGGTGGTGGAGGACAGCGAGGGACTGATTAGCCTGAAGGGGGTTGGAAGAAGCCCCAGGTATGTATAACAATTTTCTTTTCATCCGTCTCAGGTACTCTTTAATTTGTAGTCACCAAACCAAATTTTAACATCATATCAAATGATCTGATTTCATGAGCAAAGAGGGTGCATACATTTGCATAAACCAGCATCAATGCAGAATTATTTCCATCTCATTGACCATCTCTATTAGTGACACAGCTACACATCAGGCTCAGCATAGATGTTATTTTGTATATATAACAGATTCCTGTGTACACATCATATATACCGGTACTGTACAGTCACAATCAGATATGTATATCTGACTTTAAAAATACGGGGACTGCTTTATTGAAGCAGCACAAGTAACTAATTTTGATTGGTTTATTTCATTTTTGTGGACTGAACACAGCTATTACTGTATATACACATTATTTTTAATGACTATTATCTGAGAAATAGAACATTTTATCATATTTTCTATTTTAATTACAGTTACAAATTCATTAGGAGTCGGTGCATTTTTCCCCGACTCCAGGCACCCAAAAATGCTCCGACTCCGACACCACAGCCCTGGTCGTAGCACTTTGCTGATTGATGAACAGCAATCGCTCCTAAAATAATAATAATCCGAACATTTGTCTAGCACTTTTCTCCTGTTGTACTCAAAGCGCTAAAGAGCTGCAGCCACTAAGGGCATGCTCAGGCCACCCTGCAGTGTTAGGCCTGGTGCACCCTAGTGGAGTTTTTCTGAGCGGTTTGAGTTTTTAAATCTGCTGCTAATGTTATCCTATGTGTCTATGCACACTGGAGAAATCAGGGTTTTGTAAAAAAAAAAAAAAAAAAAAAAAAAAAAAAAAAAAAAAAAAAAAAAAAACCCATAGCATTACATTGGGAAGAGCTTTTGAAACCTCTAGCGTTTGGGCACTAGAGGTTTCAAAAGCTCTTCCCAATGTAATGCTATGGGTTTTTTTTTTTACAAACCCTCATTGCTCCAGTGTGCACAGACACATAGGATAACATTAGCAGCAGATTTAAAAACTCAAACCGCTCAGAAAAACTCCTCTGGTGTGCAGCAGGCTTTAGGGAGTTTTGCCTTGAACTCCTTACTGAATAGGTACAGACCCTAACCAGGATTCAAACCCTGGTCTCCCATGTCAAAGGCAGTTCCCTTAACCAGTACTCTATTCGGCCAAAGTGCTTCTAGTGGGCCGAGGCCTTAAAGAACCACTATCACGATAAATTTAAAATACACGTAAAACGCATACACATAAGAAATAGGTTTCTTCCAGAGTAAAAGGAGTTGTAAATTACTTTTCTCCTATGTTGCTGTCACTTACAGTAGGTAGTAGAAATTGGACGGAGCTGATAGGTTTTTGTGTAGTCCATCGCTTCTCAGTATTTAATTTATTCTTTATAAAAACACTCCCTGAAAAGTATCTATAAAAGAAAAAATGGAGGCTGCCCTTTCCCTTCTCCTCTACCAGTTTGCACACTATTTTGGCAGTTGGAATGAGCAACTGCTGTTCACTAAGTGCTCTTGAAAGTAAAGAACACCCCCGAGGATCCCCCATGAGCAGATGGACTAGTCCAAAACCTGTCAGTTCTGTCAAATTTCTACTACCTTGCGTAAGTGACTGCAACATAGGAGAACAGTAATTTATAGTGCGCTTTATTTTGAGAGAAATGTACCTTTTATTTATGTGTTTTCATGTACTTAAAATTTTCTTTTTTTGCAGATAGTGGTCCTTTAAGGCTTCAGGAGAAAGACAGTTTTTGTCTTGGGCCTAAAGAGTAACAGTAGGGAAAAAAGTGCCTTTACAGGGTATTCCCCTTGGGAGGGTGATGCCTCTGGATCCAGGAGAGGCTTCCCCTGTCTTCCTCCACTGGCCTGTTCCAGCAATGGGAAAAAATTGCTTGTTGACAACTTGCACATGCACACTAGCACGGACCCGCTAGCCTTCTTCTGTAAAAGGCAAGCAGAGCCCGATCGGATCCATGCTGCTCTGCGCGCAAGCCGCCTGCACTGTAGCACGGAACTGATCAAGGTCCACTTTCTCCACCAGATCACGAGTGGGTCCATGCTTATGTGCAGAGTGGGTCCATGCTTATGTGCAGTCGCAGTGTGTCTGTGCTCCAGGGGTCCCAGTGCTGAGTCGAGCCGGTGGAGGAGGATAGGGAAAGCCTCTCCAGAATCCAGAGGCTTACCCTCCTGAAGTAAGTATCCATCTCTGGCCATTGCAATCCTCCCAAGTTTGCTTTAAAATGCATTCATAAAACATGGTTTCAAGTCCAGGAGCCTGACCAAGAAAGGAGATCTCCCCGGCAACCAGGCCCATAGCTAGGCACAGAGGGAGGCTTAAAGCTTAGTAGGTTCCCAGAGTAGGGCAGAAAATAGCTCTGTGGAAACGACCTGCAAATTCTGAGCTGCCAGATCTTTTACAGTGAGTGACTGCACACATTAAAATGTGCATGTTAATAAGGCAATTCTCTTGTATCAGCTAAAATTTATATAGAAGTTGCCCACAACATTTTTAGAAGATTTGGTCGGGTTGGCTTGCCAAAGAAAACTTAGTGGCAAATGGTGTAGGTTAGGGATGGTCGAGGTGCGGAGAGGTGGTGAAGCCTGTGGTTTCTCTTTTCTTCCCTTATTCTTTTTCTCTCTGAGTCTTTCTACCTTTTCAATAGACCAGATGCTGCTTGTTTTAATATATACTGTAATAATTTACAAGTGTGTGATATCAATGCAGCAGAATGGAATACCAAGATGATATTCAACCAGCCACAATACTGTTATTTATGGAAATGCACTAAGATGGTTGCTTATACTTCTGGCTGCACAACTCAATTTGGTGTCTCCTGGCTCTCTGTTTTATGCTATGTTTGGTGGTGGTAATGTTCCTGTACCACTGCTGTTTGTACTACTATTAATAAAAAATAAAATTGATTTACGAAAAAAAAAAAAAAAAATGGGCATGTCATTATGTAACCTGGTCAGTTCACAGCGCATCTGTGCATTTAACCACTTAAGCCCACAGGGTTGAAATTTTTTTACATGCAAGCAATTTTCACCTCCCATTCATTTGCCAATAACTTTATCACTACTCATCACAATGAATTGATCTATATCTTGTTTTTTCCGCCACCAATTAGGCTTTCTGTGGGTGGTACATTTTGCTAAGAGCCACTTTACTGTAAATGCATTTTAACAGGAAGAATAAGAAAAAAACGGAAAAAAATCATTATTTCTCAGTTTTCAGCCATTATAGTTTTAATACATGCCTCCATAATTAAAACTCACGTATTGTATTTGCCCATATGCCCCGGGTATTACACCGTTAAAATTATGTCCCTATCACAATGTATGGCGACAATATTTTATTTGGAAATAAAGGTGCATTTTTTCAATTTGCGTCCATCACTATTTAGAAGCCCATAATTTATTAAATCATATTGATATACTCCTTTGACATGCATATTTGAAAAGTTCAGACCCTTAGGTAACTATTTATGTTTTTGTTTTTTTTTATTGTAATTTTTTATTTTTATTTTTAATTTAAACTTGTATGTGGGTATTTTTTGGTGTGGGAGGTAAACAGGGAATTGTAAATGTTTGTAAATGTATTTTATTCAGTGTAAAGTGTTTTTGGTGTAGTTAGCTATTTGGCCACAAGATGGCCACAATCAAAAAGTCCTGGGAGCGAGAGCTCGCTCCCAGGCAGAAGAAAGGAGACCAGAGCTCAGAAAAGCCGCAGCGTCTGAAGAGACGCTGTCGGCTTTTTCTCCCTTTCACTGATCGGTGGGCTAGCGGCCAGCAGCAGGGGCGCGCACGGGGGGGCCCGCGGGAGGCTTAAGGCAGGCTTAAGTGGTTAAAGGACAACTAAAGTGAGAGGTATATGGAGTCTGCCATTTTTAACCAATAAGAGTTTCCTGGCTATCCTGTTACCTCTAATAAATTTAGCCATAGACCTTGAACAAGCATGCAGCAGATTAAGTATTTCTGACATTATGGTCAGATTTGTTCGAGATTAGCTGCATGCTTGTTTCTGGTGTGATTCAGACACTACTGCAGCCAAATAGATCAGCAGGGCTGGCAGGCAACTGGTATTGTTTAAAAGGAAAAAAATATGGAAGCCTCCATATTCTTCTCACTTCAGTTGCCCTTTAAAGACTGCCAACTATAGCGATCACAAAAGAATACAAAGTTCAGACAAAACTGAGTGCAGAGCTACTCTCCCTCCCCCCCCCCCCCCCCCCATTTATAAGGAGATTGCTGTGAGGCTCCAATTGTTTAAACACGGAATTAGAACAATTGTAATTTGTCTGCTTTTAGAATTTTCTTTTTTCCTTGTCCTTTAAAATGTTATCAGCTGCAAAGGATTCTACAATTCCCTAAGCTGCCTGTGCAGACAGCTCTCTGAACAGCGCTGGCATAATTACATTGTCAGATTCTTGATTTAACAGATTTGAATACAATTGCCAACGCTTAAAAAATAGTGAGTGAAAAAGGTCCTGCTTGTAAAAAACAAAACAAAAGCTGCTTATTTCAGTTCTATACACTGCAGTGATTAAAAAACACCAAAACTGAATCAAACCTTGCTTTAACAGAGTTCAGTAGGTGCTTTGAAAAGGGGCATGCCTCCAGCCAGGGCTGTGGAGTCGGTACAAAAACTCCAACTCCGACTCCTCAGTTTATGAAACCGGTGACTCCAAATACCCAAAATTGCTCTGATTCCTGGACTCCAACTCCACAGCCCTGGATCCAGCACAGCAGGCAGACAAGTGAAAGAAGGGGGGGCACATGTACATATGGTAGATGGCCCTCGTTCGACAATCTAGCATGCGTAGTCCCTTGATCTTGCATAAAGACCTGGCATGGTGGATCTTCAGTAACAGCAATGATTGAGCACATTATTCCTCTACTAAACCAGTCCCCTGCTTGCCACTCCATCATCCACCATGCTGTCATCCATCCTCCATAGAAAGAGGTGTGTCTATACACTGGAGTGTTGCCCAAAGGATCAAGCTGGATTCTGACACGTAACACACATTGGGCTCGATTCACTAAAGTGTAATAACTGCTATCACAGCAGTTATCACGCTGATCACGTGATCGCGCGCATATCTTCGCTTATCACGCAAACGATGTTCGCGCAAACCTTCGCTTATCACGCAAAGTAACGATGTTCGCACACAAACCTTCGCTTATCACGCACAGTAACGATGTTCGCGCAAACCTTCGCTTATCATGCAAAGTAACGATGTTCTTACACAAACCTTCGCTTATCACGCAAAGTAACGATGTTCGCACACAAACCTTCGCTTATCACGCACAGTAACGATGTTCGCGCAAACCTTCGCTTATCATGCAAAGTAACGATGTTCTTACACAAACCTTCGCTTATCACGCAAAGTAATGATGTTCGCGCACAAACCTTTGCTTATCACGCAAAGTAACGATGTTCTTACACAAACCTTCGCTTATCACGCACAGTAACGATGTTCGCGCAAACCTTCGCTTATCATGCAAAGTAACGATGTTCTTACACAAACCTTCGCTTATCACGCAAAGTAACGATGTTCGCGCACAAACCTTTGCTTATCACGCGAAGTAACGATGTTCGCGCGCAAACCTTTGCTTATCACGCGAAGTAACGATGTTCGCGCGCAAACCTTTGCGCGTGGCAGCTCGCATGATAACTGCAGTGATAGCAGTTACCACACTTTAGTGAATCAAGCCCATTGAGCGAGTCTACCCAGCTTTATTTCAGCTTGCTTACCTGTAAGAAAGTGAAGCATGTGCATATAGGTCACAGTTAATGAACACGGTTCCTAGTAAAGACTGTGATAATCAAGTGTCCACGTTTGCTACCAGTCATTGGAAAAATGTGTAACATGCTCATACTACAGCTAATTACTTTAGTAACATAAGTTTCTGGGAAGTTCATTCTCCAGAGTACAGCTTCCAGTATTGCAAAAACATCCACGATCAGCTTCAGCCAGTTGTGAAAATGTCTTTCTTTTAATTAAATTGAATCAGCAAAATCTCTTGCAGAGCTTTGAAATATGCTTCTAGCAATTTTTTGTGAAATAACAGGTTCACTTTAATACAGCTAAAGTGCACAGAGGGAAGGCACTGTAAGAACTTGGAATATGTGACAAAACAGACTGTAGGCAACAGAAAGGCTATTTTAAAAACTTCAATAAGTGGTATAATTTGAGGCCCCTTAAAGAGACTCTGTAACAAAAATTTCAACCTTTTTTTTTACCTTCCTACAAGTTCCTAAACCTATTCTAATGTGCTATGGCTTACTGCAGCACTTTCTACTATCACCCTCTCTGTAATAAATCAATGTATCTTTCCCCTGTCGGACTTGTCGCCCTGTGTCTGGAAGGCTGCCAACTCTTCCATGCTGATCTGTTATGCACACCCCTCTCCAGGCCCCTCTATGCACACTCCAGTGTGTGTGTTATTTACATAAGCTTATCAGTGAAAGAGAGCTGGTTAAAAATCCTCCTCTGTTAGGCTGTGAAAGGAGCTGGCTGACACATAGGCCTAGTGCACACCAGAGCAGTTTGGCTACGGTTTGCAATCCGCTTGCGGGTGCGGATCCGCTAGGGTAATTATTTCAATGGGCTGGTGCACACCAGAGCTGGAGGCGTTTTGCAGAAACGCATACTCCCGGGCTGCTGCAGATTTTGGATTGCGGATGCGTTTCTGCCTCAATGTTAAGTATAGGAAAAACGCAAACCGCTCTGAAAAACGGCACTTCAGAGCGGTTTGCCAGGCGTTTTTTGTTACAGTAGCTGTTCAGTAACAGCTTTACTGTAACAATACATGAAATCTACTACACCAAAAACGCTTCCCAAAACCGCAAAATGCTAGCTGAAACGCTACAGAAAAATAAGAAAAAGCGTTTCAAAATCTGCTAGCATTTTGCGGATCTGCTAGCGGTTTTTGGTGTGCACCAGGCCATACTGAGGAATTACACAGACATGAGCAGAGCTGTCTGCACTCTGCAGGAAGAAACAATCAGCCTCGCAGCCTGTCACTAGTTTTCAGTGGAAGAGAGCTGAAGGGGGACACAAGGTAAACACACAAATGATCTCTTGAGATTCAAAAGGAAGGCTGTATACAGCCTGCTTGTGTATGGATGTATTTTCTATGTGTGGACATACTGTACATCAACCTACTTCCTGTTTTGGTGGCCATTTTGTTTGTTTATAAACAAACTTTTTAAAACTGTTTTTGACTACTTTTAATGCGGCGGGGAGTGGCGAAATTGTGACAGAGGGGAATAGGAGATGTCCCCTAACGCACTGGTATGTGTACTTTTGTGCGATTTTAACAATACAGATTCTCTTTAAAGAGAACCCGAGGTGGGTTTGAAGAATATTATCTGCATACAGATGCTGGATCTGCCTATACAGCCCAGCCTCTGTTGCTATCCCAAACCCCCCTAAGGTCCCCCTGCACTCTGCAATCCCTCATAAATCACAGCCACGCTGCTGACAAACAGCTTGTCAGAGCTATATTGTCAGTCTGCTGCTCTCCCCGCCTCCTGCAGAACTCCGGTCCCCGCCTGCATCCCTTCCCTCCCTGCTGATTGGAGGGAAGGGACGGGGGCAGGGACTGGAGCTATGAAGGAGGCAGGAGGCAGGGGAGCAGCTGAGACTGACACTACAGATGTAAACACAGCCTCACAGCACGGCTGTGATTTATGAGGGATTGCAGAGTGCAGGGGGACCTTAGTGGGGTTTGGGATAGCAACAGAGGCTGGGCTGTATAGGCAGATCCAGCCTCTGTATGCAGATAACATTCTTTAAACACACCTCGGGTTCTCTTTAATACATGCTGCTGTTCTTTACAGCCAAAAATCAGTTAACCTGACAACCCGTAGAAAGA